>NW_019392876.1:459029-566191 GCF_000648675.2 Cimex lectularius | reverse complement strand
CGTTACCGTAAATTTCATAAAAACCTCCCAACTAACGTAAACCAACACATCATAAACCTCGCATCCCGACGAATCCCCTCAAACCCTCCCCGCCGACTGAAGAGACAATGGCCGCGAGATCTCCTAGGAAGTGATGATGATGACAGTGAAAGTGATAATGACACACGTATCAATTGAACAAACAATATTATTGTAACATTGGAGTAATACCAATGGGTGTTTTCTCCACTCTTAGTTTTAATTTTGTTTTGTTTCAATTACCTTTCTCACTGTTACTTATTACCTACTTCAAGGTAGTTGTAATGTACAACTTAAAAAAAAAAAAAAAAAAAAAATCTGGATTATATAGACGGGATAAATAGAGAAAAGAAAGCCAAATTGCTGAAGAATTATATGTAGCAATGTTTAATGTGTGTAATGTAATGATTGTTTTATATGTTATATTATATGTTTTGTGTGATGTGATGATGATATATGTATGTTATCAATTAATTAAGGTTTTTAGTTCAGATAAAAAAGTCAATGGCACGAGCGGGATTCGAACCCGCGATCTTCGGCTACATACACCTCACCTGAGGTCACGATACCTCAAATGGTTAGAGGAGCGAAGTATTGAGCCGGAGGTCATGGGTTCGAAACCCGCTCATGGCACTGACTTTTTTATCTCTACCAATATCTTCCATAAAGATTAGTTAATTGAAAGAAGTTGTTAGGTCAATCAGGCCATGAAATCTGATGGATTTAATAATAAATAATGTTTTGAAAAAATTATATATTTTTTACGCCATTGATACTTCTCGCGTAATTTCACTGTAGGCCGAAAGAAAGTAAACATTTCATCAAAAAATTGAAATTGAACTAAAAAATTGAATTGGATTTGATCGTACTAGGTGATAGAAAAAGAAAGGCACTTTTTATTCGATATTTTAAACACAAACTTTTTGAGCCGAAAAGAAACCCAAACTGGGACTGAGATGAATTGAAAAGAAAAATTAAAATTTGTACGGATTGTAAACCCGTGAGGGATTCCCTGAATGAAAAATGAATAAATTTAACTGATTACACAAGGGAGATCGTTAGGCAATCGTTAATACACAGAAAATTTAAGGGGGAAGGAAATCTCAGAATATCGTTATACCCCATTCAAATGACCTGTTTTCGTTCAAAATGCATCGCCATTTCCGGATTTTCGTTGTTACCGACATCGTTGTACATGAACAAAATTCCTGCACGCGTGAGAGAAAACTAAACAAGAGCGTTGTTTAAAGTCAAGTGGAACCAAAATATACTTTGTTGTAGGTAAATTGTTTTTTCCCTTTTCATTGTTTATAAAATCGCGTGGTCCGTAAGTTTTGTCCCTATTTTTTCTACAGCCGTAATATTAATAATTTTATAAAACAACAAAGTACGTAACAATTAATCGCGACTTTTCATGATTTACCTGACAGTCCCATTCTTTTTTCTGAAATACATTCTTCTGCCTAAATCATGCGGAACGCTTTGTAAAAGTACTTTATGAAAAATCTCCCTTGCACATTTTTAACGGATTACATTTTTTTGTCTAACGTTAATCCAGGCCAATTAAAACTGAACATGACCAAAGGACTATATTTAAAAAAAAAATTCATATTCCTGAATAATTACATTACTTAAAGTCTATATTTCGGACACTTTTACTTTAGCATCTTTCTTTCTACTAATTTTACTTAAATCAAACCACTTATATTACACAGTTTGCTTTTTTAAAATAATAAGGCATCGGCTAGTAGGTTGGTTATTCTTTAAAGTTTGGTTTAACATGATTGTAGGCTCTACAGTAATAAAAATAAGCCCACCATTTCTTCTTTCTTTTTCAATTTCCAACAATAACTGTTTCTTGACGAAACCTAATCCTAATATACTACTAAATATAATACTATACTTAAATAAAGTAAAAATTTACCCGTTTTTTTCTGAAGCTGTTCTATGAATAAAAAGTGTAAACCACTTCAATTCAGCTTTTGGAAAAATATATTCGTTGTATTATCATGTCGTATACCAATGGTAATTCGTGTTTAACATAAGTTATTATGAAAGAAAAGATTATATAAAAATTATGCTATTTTATTTGTATTAAAAATAGTGAGCCAACCAACAAAAGAGGATATATATATATTTCTTCGTTGACTCACTTTTTTTAGTAAGTTTTTGAAAATATAATGTTTCTTTTTAATCTAGCGGTTATTTCCTTATCCAAGTATGAGCTTGTAATTGAGGCTTTCAGGAAAAATATTTTTTTCACATAATCCACCTCTGTGTTACTCGCGTATGATTTGAAGGTTTAATGTTTTTAAAGGCAGCTTTACAAATATTCGTTTGAAATACATGTTTATTTTTCTTTATGGTTCCATGTAAAGGGTCACTTTTCTTAAATTAATGTTGAATTGCTATATTTCGTTCTGTGCTAAATGAGTTTGAACTATCAAGTTGCAGTATTTAAAGTCGTGTGGGTCTAGTTTATACCATTTCTTGGGGTATTCATATGTAATAGCATAAAGTTGAAAATTTTAAAACGTTTGAAGTTTTGAAAACACTTCGATCTTTATTGACATCATCTATGGGGCATGGGATTTACAAATATTGTTTAAATTTAAGAAATACATATAAGATGTGGAAAAAAGTAAATTTATACAAGGTAGAAAAATATTTTTTAATATTCAATCAAAGTATTTCTACTTACAAAAATATTTTTGTGTGTTTGTGAAAGTGTTTGTTATGAGTAGAAATACTTTGATTGAATATTATTAAATATTTTTTTGCATTGTATACGTTCACTTTTATCCACATCCTATATGTATTTATTATTTTTTCCACATCTTATATGTATTTCTTAAATTTAAACAAGGTTTGTAAATTCCAGGCCCTGAAGATGATCTCAATAAAGATCGAACGTGACACGATAAAGAAAATGTTTTTCTGAAATCTACGTCACACCAGACCGCATCTCACGATTTCCGAATAATCATAAACTAACGGTCACTAATCACCACACATTACAAATTACAGTAAATGTTTAATTATATGCCTTCATCCGCAATTTTCCAAGAAAGAAACCAAAAGCTGATTCCCTAGTTCAATTGATTTCTTGCTTTTTAAAACCTCGGTCAGGTGAGAAAATTCATTTCACCCCAGGAAATGTGAGTCGATGTCCCAGGGGGAATTTTCTAACATTCTTTCACCGATCGGTATTTTATGGTCGTAAAACATCAAGATGCACAGTAGCGGAATAGTATACGCAACGGTTGAATAAGCTCCTGTTTTCTTTACGGTTTATGTGCTTTAGAAGTGCTCTAACATAATTAATATTTCCATTCGTCAATCTATCTCGAAGAAACAGTAAAGTTCTGCCGGCTGGAAGAAAGAAAAGAAAGAAAAGTGTTTTTCATATCTAGTTCAGTTTTGTTGTAAAATGAATTCATATTTCCTACTTATATTTTAATGTTACAGCTATATTACGGCCTAGAGTATACAACGTTGTGTTTCTTAAACAGAAACAACCCGGCCGTTGTGGTAATAATTTTTAATTTAATACCTTTTCGACATTTTACCTGAGCTTCCGTGCAGTTGGCTGGATGCACTTCCCGAGTTAATTAAAATAACATCGATAATCTAGTAAATTCAAATTATATAAATATATATAGTGTGTACCGTAATGATTTGTACAAGATAAAAATAACGTATACATCGTTTACACTGACGATGACAATACCCCAATTAAAAAGATAATGGGGACGACGATCACAATGGGCAACCGGAACAATCAAAAAGCCCAGACTAAATCCACCATAGGCCCTCACAAACAAAAGAAAAGCCTAGACACGCATCCCTCCCCCTCCCCCGATTGTATAAAAGTAACTCATTGAAGATGGCTAAATGCCGAAACGATTCTGACCTGTCAAGGGAGGATGGGCAGACGTAGATGATCTATATTCTATATAATCAAATTATTTTATTTTATTCTCCCCCGGGGGCTTGCAATAAAGTTATTTCAGCCCCCTCGCACTGCTCTGTTATGGCCGATGGGGTTCTCAATATTCCGCCATCGGCCCTACAGTCTGAAAGATCACCCACTTACAAGAAACAAATTAATAAATATGAATACACGACACAATAAAACACAACACAGATACACTTATTTACACTGATATTCACGTTTTATACACTATTTACAAGTGAGGAAACACCCCCGTTTCTCTTAAAAAGCGGAATAGGGGATCCAACATCTGTATTGCTCGCCCTAGTACCGTTTTTATGTCGGGGTTCATGCCTACTCGCTCCTTGTAGGGGGCCAAGGCTCGGCACTCCTCGACAAGATGGGACACACTGAGTAACAATGTGGTGTAAACGGTTTTGACCCAGAAGCAGATGTCCGTGTGTCAGACGGGTATGGCCAATCCTCAACCGAGTTAACACTATATTTTCATTTCGTTTCAGATTCTCATGGGGCCATCGTTCAGTCGTGCCTTTAACGCGCAGGAGCTTCTCGGACGACCCGGCCCACTGACGCTGCCAACGCATTCTCACAGCGTTCTTTACTGCTCGTACAGCGTCACGGGCCGGATCGCGCTAGCTTGGTCTGGAGGGCAAGACGTCCCAGCTTTCGCAGCCTCTTCAGCACGTTCGTTGCCATCCGGCCCGACGTGTCCGGGTACCTAGACAGCTACTACCGTTTTTCCCAGGCGCTCCAGCTCAGCATATCTTTCTATAAGGAGTACGACAAGAGGGTCCGTGGCGAATCTGTCCTGGATTGCCGATACTGCACTCAGGGAGGCAGAGCCTTCATCGTCTCGAATCACCCCGAGCGCGTGCCAGATTCATTGGCATTGTAGTTGTATAGCAAACAAAGGTAATTATAATTTTGTATCCAGGGTTGATAATGGAAGATCATTACGTAAGTGTTTGTAGTACTGGTGGAATTTTCCTGCAGTCATATTGGGAAGTAATCTCACCCTTTCCGTCAACCTGAGTTTCTCCAAAAATGTTATAGCGAAGTCACTAACATATTCGGCACTAAAATCTGTTTAAATTCATGGGGATTTGAGCTCCTGCGCTCTTTCTAATTAAACATTAACCCAGCCATTCTTTAACCTCACACTTTCATGAGTAATAAAATTATACAGCTTGTTACGATCATTAAATGTTTTGGCGATAAAATTCGAATGTAATTTAAACGTAAAGAGAAATAAATTTGAATTATTAATTTCTAAATAGATTGCATAGTCGGGCGTCTTGCGACGAGATTCATTTCACAGCGAACCGTTGAAATTTTTATAAATTTACATATTCTCTATATACAAAAAATTTCGCTGCGCAACATGCCATTGAAAGTGCGACCACCTGAAATACCGTCCACAGAACAGAAAATTTTATTAACTTCACTAATTTCGTGGTCCGCTTGACCAATTAATATATTACAATTAATTAGGTTTTTAGTTGAGATAAAAAATTCAATGGCACGAGCGGGATTCGAACCCACGATCTTCGGCTAGATACGCCGCTGCACTACCACTTGAGCTATGGTGACCGTAGGTGGGGAGATGTATGTAGCTGAAGATCGTGGGTTCGAATCCCGCTCGTGCCATTGACTTTTTTATCTCAACTAAAAACCTTAATTAATTGTAACAAATTTTTATGTTAAAAAAAATAATTTCCCAAAAGATTCCTAATTTGGCTAGTTTTATTTTTCCATCAAATGTATCGTGAAATTTAACTATAATCATCCAAATACTTGTGTGTTTACTAAAATTTAATTTTTAAATTTCTCTTTTTGTTTGGTCGTAAATTACATTAATTGTTTTAACATAACTTTTGATTTAGCAGTATTGACTTTAAGTCACCAGCAGTCATAATAAGTTTCTTAATCTTTTGTTTTTACTTTTTGTAACAAGAGGGTGTAACAGTATTATTACATTAACAGTTTAATTTTCCTATTTCCGATTTTAACTCGCCCTCCTAAACATTCCGATAGATCAACTGATAATAAACCCCACGCTGTTTAGGGTGCATCCTCGTTTGACTGGAGTCGACGTTGAAATCAATACAGAAAGATTTTTAACATCCAAGATTTAAGATTTTGTGCCTTTGTAAATTTTTTGCAACGCCCGAAAAATAGGATATACCTAGATTACTCAGTTTAAAACAAAGGACATCCCTATCTACAAAGTCAAAGCTATCAACAAAATCAACAAAAAAAGGGTACACATTTTACTTGTTCTTATATTTTATGTTTATTATTCCAGACAGAATATCTGCAGTTGAGAAGCCATATCCAAGAATTTAATCTCAAAGAAAGGGTTCCTTCAACTAATTTCGACACCGTATTAAAAGAGGTGCCCCTGAATATAATTACTGACATCGTGAATATCACCCTTTTTGGATAAATGGAAAATGAGTGATTAATTAAAAGTAGTCGGGGGGGGGGGGATCCTTTGGAGATATATATACAACAGCATTGTCAAAAATAGACTCCTGGCAAAATTGCTGTCAAAACTTTTACTTTGTCATCAGTACCTGCCGTAGCAATTTTTAGAAGAAATAGTATCTCTGATATGTTGCTATTTTTGTTTTCTGTAACTGAATTTTTTAAATTGAAAAACAAACAAATGTATTTACCTGATCTGATATCTCCCTTCTGTCACATCTCTTTTATTATGCAAAAAATTTAGTAAAAAGTTTTCCTCGAAATTTATTAATATTTTTAGACTGATGTTTGCTATGTATTTTGCAATAAGTCCATCTCTATTTCATATAACCGCGTAAAACCTTTTGCAAAAAAACAGAGAGAGAGAGAGAGAGAGAGAGAGAGAGAGAGAGAGAGAGAGAGAGAGTGAGAGAGAGAGTGGTTCAAAATAGTGGCTACATAACCAAAATGAATGAAAACAACCTATTCGCTCATCTGAGAGTTGGCTTATAAACAACAATCTTATTTTGGAATTGTTAAACAAGTAAATTTTTTAAGTACAATAATAAAACAATTTATTCTGATTAATCCTGAAACAATCTTGTAATATTAAAACATATACATCAAAATAATGGAATGGGAAACATATTTTTTGGTGAACTCCATGCCCACGTGTCTCTTTGATCAGCTCTGAAATGGCGATTTTAATCTATTTAAAAAAACTTCGCGATACGAAAGAGATGAAATATTTTCATATTTTCCTTAAACAAATAGGTAACTCATATTAAAAGCTAACACAGTATCTGGATTTTGCTAGGTATAACTTCTATAAAAAATATGATATCCTTTATAAATGCTCAATTATTGTCAAAAGACGCCAAATATTTATGTACGGTGAAGTACTTCAAAGTGATCGTAGCAGTGGAAAAAACAAATCCACTAATATTTCTATTGATCATTTCATCCTTGTTGGTCACAACATATCCAATGAAGTTTGACGAAATCCAACATGTTTGAACTATATCTTTGTATTTTACCAATGGGAATTATTGTTCTATGTTAATTACGCGAAACCGATTATTGTACGCATTCATCAATTTACCGATGGGTTTATAATAGCTTGTTTACACGTACAAAGAATAAGGCAAAAACGCTTCATAAAAACCAATTGTTCTTCATCGCAATTTCCTATCTATAATAGGTTGTATTACATCTAAATTCCATTAGACAATTTTAACAATTTAACCGAATTTCAGTATTTAATTTATTAGGACAGGTTGATGTAAAATCACCACATTTGTTCCTATCTGATATAAATACATTATATTTACTATTCTTTTTATTCATTTTTTCACGAGAGTTTGCAACAGCAGAGGTCATATCAACCGTCGAGGTGCCGGTGTGAAAAATGGACATTTTAAGTACGTCGGGTTCGAATGGCTGCTGGATTCGAACCCGGGACCTTGACCTTACAGTGCTGAGTTCCATGTCAACGTCTAACCGTTGCGGCCACCGACGCTCCTTGACGTAAGTCTGTGTGTCTCGTCTAATGAGGGGGCGAGTTGTATTTTCTTAAATCTTTATTTTGTGTTATTAGTCGTTTCTTAACTTCACAGGCGCTTGTGTAGCTCCAAGCTGGTCAAGCTTACAGCAGTGCTGACTTCACTGTTACATTGAAAACATGTGGCTCATAGATGATTTGCGATTTAACTGGGGAAAGAAAGTTTTTATCATTATTTTGCCTCACTTTGTTCAATTTGTGTTCCAGTACCATCTCTGGATATTTTACCTGTGAGTCCCACGGTTTGTTTACCCCACCGAACGAAGTACTTTTCTTGACAAGAGAGGGTCACCGACTGGTAAAAAGATCGATTTTGTTTTCCTCCGTCCGGTAATTTACAGGATAATTTCTATCTATGGCAGAATCGTATAATTTTTCGTAAAGCTAAATTATATTGTCTTCTGTAGAGCTAGACCTCAAGCAGGAATAATATATTACGATATCGTCTGCCAATTGCAATTTAAGGTATCAAACGTAGGGAGGGCATTTAAGTATAAGAAAAGAGCGTTGGCCTTACGATAGAACCTTGAAGAACCGTGGAGACAACTTTGCAAGAAAAAGAAGAAGATCGATTAAGTGAAACTAAAAGAACCTACCACTGATATTATGATGGGAATTTATATTCCAACAGACTGTAGATTATCCCGTCATGCCAGACAGTGTCAATCGCCTTCGCCAGGTCTAGTAATACCATACGAGAGAGCTTATTGCTTAAATCCTCGTTTAGGCTAAGAACGAGATTGTGTCTAAGCCATGTAATTGTTCTTAACGAATTGACCTTTTTCAGAATAATAATAATAAAGTGGGAAGTTTATAGGCCGAGAAACAGCTGAGGACATCGCCGGCTCTCTGCTTGTTTTCCTTCTTTTTCTTTTCTTTCGTACTTATTTTGTCTTAAACTGCAGCCATTTAAGCGTCTTGATCTGGTTATTGACTCTTTGATTTCAAATATATACTACGTTGATATCCTCGAATGCTAGCATCTCTTTTGTACCTCAGGTTGTCAAATACAGAATAGAAAAAAACATACAATACATACATATACCAAAAACATAGATGTCTGGTCACATTCACCCTCTCCCAGAGTACTCGATATTCCTTGGGGCGGGGATATAAGCAACCCCTTCCTTTCACGCTAATAAATTCGTTCCAATAAATTAACATGAAAATACAGACACATACAAACACATAACACTATATACATTTAAAAATCTCTATAGCCCTGAGGTACCGGAACAGCGAACTGTGCCCGCTGCCGCGTCCCAATACTACGCACAGGTCCGATGATATGCCAAAATATTGTCTATATACATCAAGCCATCTACAATTGAAAAGGTGATCGACCGTTATTCTATCCTTGCATAAGGGCACCTACGCGGTCGCTTTCCGGCCAGAAGGTGCCCGTGCGTTATTCTTGTATGAACTATGCGTAGTCCTTTTTACAATATGTGTAGATATTATATGTCCTTGTTTTGTTTTTATGTGATTCTGTATAAGAATATTGCTGGTTAACAAGAAATACTTGAATTTTAATTTCACCCGTTTTCAGTTTGTTTTTTCCCGATATTTCTCTTATTCACATATTTACTGAATTTATTTTCAAAATTTTTGTTAACATTTATGCTTTATATTTTTCTATTCTATGGTCTGTAATTTATTTACACGTTTTAAAACTAAGTTCATTAATTAAGCTACTTTTAGTAATTTTCATTAAACTTTAATTTAAATGATTATTCGGAAATCGAGAGATGCGGTCTGGTGTGATATAGGTTTCAGAAAAACATTTTCTTTATCGTGCCAACGTTTCGATCTTTTTTGAGATCACCTTCAGGGCCTGGGATTTACAAACATTGTTTAATTTTAACAATACATGTCGGATGTGAAAAAAAGAATATAAAAAATATTTTTTTGCATTGTATCAATTCACTTTTTTCCACATCCTACATGAATTTGTTAAATTTAAACAATGTTTGTGAATCCCCCTGAAGTTGATCTCAATAAAGATTGAAACGTTGGCACGATAAAGAAAATGTTCTTCTGAAACCTACATCACACCAGACCGCATCGCACGATTTCCGAATAAACATCGACTAACTGTCACTAATCACCACACTTTAATTTAATTTAGTATTTTTTACGTGTTCTCCCCATCAAGTCAGTATATCTTCTAAAAGCAGGCAAATCTTATAATTTCTTAAATAAATGTATTACGGTAATATGCTTTATTTAAAAAAAAAATAATTTACTCTTTCGTATTGTTTACATGATGATAGTTATAATTGTATTCCATTATATATGTAAAATATAAATTTAACATGAAGATTCGAATATTTTATTTGACCATTTTCTCTTTGCTTGTAGTTTTTCTGAGACATGACTGTCGAAAATTTGCGAGACACAAGCTATTCCCGTGGGATTTTCAACCTCAGAAAAGTGAGCCCTCCCTCCCTCGATGCCTTGGAGTTTATTACATGCTTGGCGTCCCGAGGAAACAAATATACAAGGGGCATGAACCATCAACCACGAGAATGCTTCTATATCGGGCAAGATAAAGTAGTTCACTGGCGCTTTACGCCTACACCACAAGCCGGCGGTAACTTAAAACTCATTTCTATTCTCTACGGAAAACTGAGAATTCATTTAAGAGAGAATATTCAAACGATTTCCCCCGCCGTTTTGACAGATGACAACCGCCCCTCGAACAATGTTTCGTGCAATACTTTAAAATATGTAAATGTTGAATTAATTAACAGAATAAATTAAATTAAGCGTTTAAGTTTATCTTAAACATGAAAATCTCTTCGTTATGTATGTCACGAAAGTTATATGAACATTAATCGACTTGTTTTGTATTAAAAGTCAAACTCGAAAAATAATTAATAGCATGGACAAGGCAACGTTTGTTCATAATTGTGTCTTTTATCGTTCATACTTCACGTCTTGAGAAATCAGGTCATCTTGGAGACAGATTAAAAATTTTAATTGCATTTTCAACATGAAGCTGGTAAAGAGATAAGCTCTGGATAATGCATGCGGAGATTTCCAGGAATTGTATTTGAAGAGACTTATGTGGCAATATAGAAATTAGGAACAATTTGGCTTAGTTGAATCCATAATTACGGAAATTCTATCTCGATTTAAAATTTATTTTGTATTTCAAAGACGACAGCAAAAAAATATACGCCCTAAATCAATACATCACCTGACAATTTGTTTTATATATTCTGTAAATCTAATTTCAATGTTTGCCCCAAGAGACGTGTCAACCAATGAGGCAGTATAAAAATAATATAACATTACATCAGGTGACCTCACTTCAAATGTTTAAAGATTTGCCAAACGGCATTCTCCAGTATCACCCCTTCTGAGTTGGACGCTTCCGTAACCAATATTTTCTCTGAAAACAGAGCAATGTTGTCACAGAAAACAGAAGCACTTGCAGGGAAAGCAGTAGATATATTGGCTGACGCTGATACCGGCCGATTGTAGATTTTACATTGCTTGCCTTTACAATAAATTTACTCAGCAAAATATTGTTTGTCAAATTGAATATATGTTCGGTTAAAATGATTAAACACCTAAAATTGGTTTGTGAAAAAATAATACATTTAATTTTACGTATACATTTGAACATGTCATATATAAACTTTTAATTTGGCATGTTTAAAAACTTGGGTTCTGTAAAAAGTTGTTCTTAAATTATAATATGGCATATAAAAAAAATTAAAAAGAATAGACAAAGAGAGAAAACTTGAATCGAATTTGAATTGAATAGAAACTGTTGGATAAATTGATACATTGACAGATATAAGACGGAAAGAGAGATAAAGATTGAGAAAGTGAGGGGTGGGAGAGAATGAATAAACGAATGAATACTTTACAATTAATTAAGGTTTTTAGTTGAAATGTGTGGTGATTAGTGACCGTTAGTCTATGATTATTCGGAAATCGTGAGATGAGGTCTGGTGTGATGTAGGTTTCAGAAAAACATTTTCTTTATCGTGCCAACGTTTCGATCTTTATTGAGAACATCTTCAGGGCTCAAAGTGTTTGTCTTCTCTGTAATTTTGTCGAGAGAGCCCACGAAACTGGTGAATTGAATGAATACTATTTTATTTTAAAAAATCTTGCAAATTTAGGTGGTACAGAGAGAGAGAGAGAGAGAGAGAGAGAGAGTGAGAGAGAGAAAAAGAGAGAGAGAGAGAGCGGGAGAGAGAGGGAGAGAGAGAGAGAGAGAGAGAAGAGAGTGAGCCAAAACTATATATTTATTTATGTAGGGTGTCCTGTTTAGATGGCCCGGCTAAATTTCTCATGAACCGATGACGCTAAAAAATACATGTTTAATATTTATTAGTCTAGTTTCAAATTTTTACCTTTATCTTTGAAAAAAATAAATAAATAAAACAGGGTACGTCAAAATTTCAAATAGGACCCTGACACTTGATTTTAAAGGATTTTTACGCTGAAAACAATGTTACAATGGGATTTTAAATTGGTTCAAAAATAACATAGTTATAACAAATAGTTTGAAAAAAAGTCATTTGGTTTGCTATTTATAAATCACATTTCATGTCCGAATACCTGCCTTGCGTAAAGATGAAAAGATTTGTTCTTTTTAATCTCTCTTCACCGGTGCTTAGTGCAATAGAGTCAGGGAAGATGGATTGATAAGCATTTTCTATCTTTTGCCGCAATTCTTCAACTGAGGTTGTTGGGTTATCATTGGCGTAGACACTGTTTTTTAAATGGCTCCACAGAAAATAGTCAAGTGACGTTAAATCGGATGACCGAGAAGTCAAAGAGATCCGGGCGATGAGGTCCTATCCACCTATCCTGGAAGCGAGATTCAAATAACGTCTCACGTGCGAAGAATGGTGTATGAAACATCCATCAAGGTGTAGAATCATTTTTTGTCGTTGTGGCAGAGGAACATCATTAAATAGTCTTGGTAAAATCTCCCACAAAAAATTGTGGGAATGAGCACTGTTTAAATTATTTTCTTAGAAATAAGGAAATAAGGCCCAAGTAATTTATTTCCGAGAAGTCCACACCAAACATTGATACTGTGAACTATCTGATGATGATAAGAGTAGGAAATTGTCTAATTATTCTTTGCCCATGTTCGAAAATTGTCATAATTAGAGTACCGAAGTCCCTATAGTCCGTATAGCTCACAAGATGAGAGCGATACGGCTTAAAATTGTAAGTCCGGAGACCTCTGACAGCACCACACTTTATGCACTGAAGATGACCCGAATAAAGGTTGATACTGGGAAAAAATGAAAAAGATGTTTTTCTGAACTACTTCATTCTTTACGCTCCTCACGAATCCAAAAAATTATTAAACTACCGTTCACTAAAAAAAAAAAAAAAACAGTAATACAGATTTCAACTTTCGCCTAATTTTCCAACATTACCAAGTTTTTTTTCAGCATTTCCAGAATATTGCAAAATGAAATTTTTCCATAATTGAAAATAGACACAGCAGTGTGACGGGACCCACAAATTGGAGATGAATGTGATTTTGTGTTCATATGTTTTCCCTGCAGCTTGGGCCTTCCTGTTCAAAAATCATGACATCTAATGAAAATGAATAAATAAAACCTGATAGTATAAAATATGTGTTAGCTTATTTTGAACAATTGTTCAAGAGCTTTGTTGTATTCAGTTAGGGAATTTTTGTATTCATCCCATTTATTTTTTACTTTTCTTCCATCAAAAAGTTTTCTAGTTGTACTGCGTAGTCTATTGAGTTCATTATTCCACTATGGGGAATATCTGTTTGTCTCCCACTGACTTCATAGCCTGTAGAGATACCCTTAGTCAACTTATCAGCCAATTGATCTAGTTTTTGTATGTTTTTAACTGTAAAATTCAGCCCTTCTGTCTCTAGTTGGAGAAATGCTTGATGGAGCAGCCAGTCAGCCCTGTTAAGATCTCTGTAAACTGCGATGTTAGACGTATTTGCCTCATCCATAAAGTTTATGATTCTGATCAGACATATATGTTTCCGAGTAAACATGCCAGTTCGTTTTGTATTTTGTTACTTACGTGCGCGCTCGCTAGTTTGAGAACTGAGACCTTACTCCTAGGACTGTAAACTAGTCACGATAGTTGGTTTGTTCCCTTTATTACCCACTGTTATTTGTTAGAAAGTAATTAAAGAGAGACTCACTCCTATTAATACCGGTGCTGTCCCAGCTGGTAAGCTGTTCGTTTGCATCACACCTCAATGTGATGCTATTCTTTTTGATGTACTGAACCTTTTTTCACCTGCTGTGGAGGTGCTTCTACGCTCTTTCCTGAGAAATAGGCTAAATTGCAAATAGTTTTTCCATTCAGGCGTAAGTTGGCCCTTCTACTTGCACTGCAACCTGGTCATTTGTGGTGTATTCTGTAACTGATAAAAACTTCACTTTAGGACTCATTAATACAGTTGTTCTAAGTTTGTCATGATTCCTACAGTAAACCAATCAACCTGCATTTAATGACACCACATTTTCTATATCTGGGAAATGTCTACCTGTTTCCAGGTATAAGCGACTTAGGACATCATTCGCAGCTAGACGTGATGTTCACTGGACGCACTCCAATGCTGTAGTTTTTTTTTGTACGAAATTTGTACCTGCATCTAGAGATGAATTATTAATTATATCATTAACATTAATGAAAAAATCATATACATTCAAGCATAACAAACACATATTCGTTCATGGATAACGTAAAAAAATAATATAAAATGGCGTGGAAGCTGAAAAAAGAATGTCGCCCAGTGACAACTTCCTCTTAAAATTTTCTTTAAATGTCTGAGCTTTGTACCTGCATTCATGATGATGTCAGTGTTATTATAAATATTATTTTATATTAATTTTTTCAAATTGGGAGGATGTGTGTAGCTTGATAAAAAAAATAATTAATTTAAAGTGGTTATATGAAAAAATAGTTGCACTGATTAACAAGATTGTTTTTTTACAAAAGACAGCAAAGAACATATAATTGAAGAAAATCTGAATATTTACACCGTGATTAAGGTTATTTATTTTTACTTATGAATATCTAAAGTTTGTTAATAAATGCATTTATACTCTTAAAGCCGCCATTTTTTCCGGTTGATTTCACCTGTGCGTTAAAGTGAGAAAGTAAAACAATTTCAAACCGTTTGTATCCACTTTCGCCATATTATGTAGGGACGCGAATGGCGGAATTATTGAACTTTTAAGAATGAAGAAGAATTGCTTTTAGACCGGCACTTCTTCCACAAAAGCCTTTTAAAATAATCAATCCCAGGCTTAACGGCGCTGTTTGCCCCCCTCGAGGAAATGGACACGGCTCAGAATTGTCAACAAGTCCCACAAAAAATCGCTCTTCCAAGCTGGTGTTAAATTTAATTATATGGAATGGTTTTGTCTTATAAAGAGCAAAAATAATTTAATAGAGCAAAGAGGGCAGAAATAAGGCAAAGTGTAATGATTATGACGCTGTGCAACAACTTCGAGAAAACATTTATAACCTCGGAAAATTAAATAATATCATACTTATAGAAAATGTACAATGTTTACAAAAATAAACATGTATATATATATATNTATATATTATTTTTTTTATTATACATGGCATTAAATTTTTTTTAGAAATTATGTTTTTATTTAAGAACGATTTTGAAAATATCAAAATAAAAGGTTTTAGTTACATAATTTTGTTTATTGGACACAATAATTTTTTTAAACAATTAATTCTTGATTGATCTTCAAGAATCCAACAAATTGTCGAAATCTGTTTAACTTATGTTTATAATTATTTGTTTAGATGCTTTCTGTGTCAAAGAATTAAACGTTACGAAGATAGAGAATGAAATAATCAATCAGGGAAATGAATAAATGTTCAAGGCAGAAAAGTGCATTTTTGAAATTTAACAAGAACAGTGTAAAATAAATATGAAAGGGAAGAAGATTCAGACAGTCCGATCTATTGAGGAAGACACTACTAATATTTATACTTTTTTTATTTAAACATATTTGCATTCTTTTAGAAAATAAATTCTGTATAGTTTATTAAATTCACTAATTTCGTGGTCCACTTGACCAATTAATTGTAATATATTAATTGGTCAAGCGGACCACGAAATTAGTAAATTTAATGAATTTAGATGAAGTATACTTCACTAAAGCTCTCCGTGGCCATTTCATTTGTCGCCGAGAATCCAATCTGATTACATGACATTTGAAAAATGGCAAAAAGGAGGGAAAATTCAAAAGGTGGGGCTGAGATGGGAAGTTAGTGTCCGAATGGATCGAGGTCACGATAGCTCAAGTGGTAGAGCAGCGGCGTATCTAGGTTCGAATCCCGCTCCTGCCATTGACTTTTTTATCTCAACTTAAAAAAATTTTAATTAATTGTCTGTACAGTTTATTGAAATTAGTATCTTTTTTAATTAATTTTATTTTGAACAAAATACAATTTTTATTTGTTATACTTAACAATATAAAATATAAAATCAAATCAAATATATAAAATACTTACAAATTTACGCTCTACTTTATTTCTCTATCTTTACATGCAGTGTTATTTTTTGGGCACAAAAAAGTGTAATTTAAATAACCTATATATAGCTTATAAAAGTACACCTGTTTGTTGTATGTTAGGTACGTATAATCCGAAAGAGAAAATTTACAGTGAGGATTCCTGCCCCGATAGCTCTATACAACAAATGTTTAAAAATAAAATAAAATTACTTCCTATTGTCAGACGATGTGCTTCTGGTGTTAAAATGTTTACAAAGAGTTCTTGCTTTTTTAAGATCAGAAATAAAAAAATGTTTTGATAGCTCAAAATGATGTGATTAATGATTACATCTTCAAAATCATCATCAAACGTTGCACAGTGAAAATCTTTCCCAATAAAAGATGTAATTAGCTAGTTTTATTTCAATTCCACTGCTAAATTTACTTTTCTTTTTAATTTTTTTTTTAAGATTTCCCAACAGGAAAGTTCTTTTCAATCCATGGGGTGGCAGTGCTAAAGAATAAACTCTTTTCTAAATACTATGTGTTTGAATTTACAGCCTTACAGTGATGAGACGCTGTTGCGTTGTATCTAAAAGTTGAAATTTTATTATGTTTTAAAATTTAAAATGGTAGGTGGCCCCAACGGTTTAGCTGTTAACACGGCGTTCAACACTGTAAGGTGAAAAAAAGTTCATTTGTAAGTATGTCGGGTTCGAATTCAGTGACAGTGCACCCGACATATTTAAAAATGAGCTTTTTTCCAAAACGACCTCCACCTCGTAGTTGAAATAACCTTGTAAAAAAGTAATGATAATTCAATAACCTACCGTTATGACAAACCGTGAGAAACATAACGGAACATGCCGTTTCATTTTGAAATCACAAAATAAAACTGCAAATTTTTGGTTGTTTATTTTTTTTATTTTTGACATGAAATCATTCGTTCGTCGATATATCATCAAAACTTCACAATATCGGTGTACGAAAAATTCGCATAATTTCAGATGATGCTTTTGGAATACTGTGCATCCGAAAGCATCTGTCAATCATTCTTTTGACGACGGGACGACGGATGATGTTTGATAAAGGGATCGTTCAATGGTTTTGTCATGTTCGTTCCCAAAAAAGTACCAGCGTCAGGGACAATGAACCGTGCAAAACCACTCGACACCGCGAGAGAAGTTGGAGCTTTCGGGCACATTATATTTTTACTTTTTGCATAATAAATAAGCCGTTTTTAGTTTATAAATTAAATTCATTGTCACATACTTTTAAATGCAATAATGAGGAGATTTTATATAATTTTAAATTAAATATTTTGATTTATATAATTTTATATTATTAATTTTGATTAAAAAATATATTTTTTACTTTTATTATCAAAACATCAAATTTAAATGCTTAAACTGTATTATTGACTATTTATTCTGTTGCATCAGTAAAATTTCTTTTACTGCTTTTTCATTCTGGAAAAAAAAGCTTTATAAATAAAACCTATAAAAGATTATATTAAAATTTTCATTTAAATATTGGGTCTACCTCCATAATGACTTTGGTATATAACATCAACACTCTTGTTAATAAAACGGGTTGTTCAAGTAGGCAGAGATGAATTTTTCAATGAGGTTCTAAGGATCGTTAAGCTCGTGGGGGACATGGACCAAGTTGCTCACCCAGAACATCTAGTAAATTATCATTTTAAGCTGCAGCCGGCGACTGTACTTTAAATAATGGACTACTAGTCGACAGATCTCCGTAATTTCCATGGACTTAGTAATTGACTAGGTCTTCTGTAGGTAGCCTGGAATTTAAGGTTAGAAGAAAACATTTTATTTTCTATATGGATAGTCCTTTTACAAATATTTGATTTCCTAAATAAAATATTTTATTTATAGTTATAATTGACTATTAAACACACTAAGTAACTTTTTAAAAAAATGAACACTATTGTGTTGTTATACAATCACTGTATATTAATTGTATCATTCCATTATACAAATGCCATCGCAAAATAATTCAATAAATTTTATTTGAGAAAAACTTGAACAAACGGTTCTTCAGTGAGGTCACAACAGAAACAACAATTCTTTACGTTTTTGCCGAGCTTTCGACGATTATATCGTCATCATCAGGGCCTTTATTTAAGGAAAATATCGGAGTTAGAACATGTCATATCATTTAAAAAACAAAATTACAAAAAACAATTATTTATCTTACTTTAACTCGATGAGTGTTGAAATATAATCTGGAGAACAAGAAACTGCATTTATAATAAGATAATATAATAAAATTACTTTTTTTTCGTCAGGTACATTAGAATATCACATTTAAGATTAGTTAAGCGTTTTTAAATTGTATAATATATATACAGGGTGAATTGCTACTCGTGCTACAAACTTCTCCAGTAGATTCTTCACCCTAAAATGAACAAAAAAGTTCATATTGTCCATGGTCCGATNCGGACCATGGACAATATGAACTTTTTTGTTCATTTTAGGGTGAAGAATCTACTGGAGAAGTTTGTAGCACGAGTAGCAATTCACCCTGTATATATAGATAGATAGATAGATAGATAGAAAAAAACGTAACTAATCATAAATGTAATATTCTATTGTACCTGAGGAAACAGACTCTCGGCTAGTAGATCCCACGGTCGTGGGTTCGATCCCCACCGTCGCCTCTGGACTTTTCTGGCGTCTAAGGGGACCGGTGACCGCAATTGAAAAAAATTGACACGGCACTCATCAATGGAAGAGCCGGGATCGGATCTCAGCGACCCTGAGTTTGGTCCCAACCCTCTTCAAAATGAGTTTCTTCGATGGAAGAACACCTGTACAACGGGGGCTCAAGTTCACATTTGTGTTCTGAGCCCTCCCCCAAAATATGGAGCCAGGGATAAAAGTACAATAAGCTGTTCAGCTCAGCTTCAGTGCTCAGGAGGGAGCTCCTCCAGTCCCTGGTATCCATTAAAAAAATATATTAAAAAATAGTTACGTGTAACCGAGGTACCCTAACCTGTAGGACAACGTTGTGGTTTTAAATAGTTTTGTATTATATTGTTTTATTGTTTTAATTAACTCCATACTGTTCATTGTCTAGATACAGAACTTCACTTAATTTTAGGTATTCTTGATCCTAAATTCCTTAATTTCTAAATTAAAAAGGCCCTGATGATGATGATATAATAATCGAAAACTGGGTAAAAACCTAAAGAATTGTCGTTTTTGTTGTGACCTCGCTGAAGATCCTTTTGTTCAAGTTGTTTAACAAACAGGTCGAAACATCATTTCATCTTTAACATTTGGGAAAAGTTCTCTATTATCAGCTAATAATGCAAATTGATATTTTTTACGTAAAACAACAAATAGCTTAGTTTAGCTTAGATTTTGAACAGATTATGTTATGAAAAACTCTGTTAAAATTTAATTAACAAATTGATTTCTACAGAATAAAGCTAGGCTTAAACCATTAGAAAAATAATGTTTTCATGGTTTGTGATTTATTAAAACAAAATTTTTGTTAATGGTTCATTCTGAATGATATAATTTAACGTTGTTGTAAATAAAACATCATCGTTTATTACATTTGCATTACATGGAATGAAACGATTATACGATTGGGTAGGCAATCCCGCTTGGGAAAACAGTTTTTGATATTTGCTCATCGTATTTGTGTTGTTTTAATTTGCTGTGAAAACAGATTACGTTATGCCATAAAACATAATCTATTTGACAAAGATAATGTCATTGGGTAATAAGATTAAAAACAACAACTGGAAAAAAATCACGTTTTCTTGTAATAAATATATTTACTATGACAGTTTTTTTAATCACTCATAGAGTTTATAATTTCAATCAAAACACGTGTCGTAACAAATTACACTTTACCATTTAAAACTACATTTAAAACCAGTAAGCACTAATCAACTACGTCTAAATAATTTAAAAATTGTAAAACAAAATTCACTATAACATTTTATTTTGTATATAATCGTTAAAAAAATAACAATAAAAATTAAATTCTGGTAGAAAACACACCAATCGAATTTTTAATATTTAGGATATGTTGACACAATTATTGCTGTAATTAAATATTTAAATTTACGTTAAATCTCGTATCAACTGAAGAACATCAAAATGGAAAGGGCCAACAATAGTTTACATTCTGCAGAGCCTGAAACAGAAAGTTTTGTCAATGTTAACACAATTTTAACAGTTAAATATCTACTATTTAATAACTAATATTTATCAAAGCAAGTACTATTTATCTCAATATTTATCAAAAGACACCATCGGAACTACTTATATTAGGAGATTACTTTAGGGGTAGGTCGATAGAGAAATATCTAGTTGTCCACCCAATAACCAGAGTTCGAGCAGTGTATATATGTGTGAATGTATTTATTTGTACGATTGTATTACAGATGTTAGTTTCGATAATATAGTGTTAGCTGTCGAAAGCCCCTAGGGCTTAACCCCGTTAGTACGGAAGCGGCGATTTCCTCAGCATCGGGCTCAAGGGAGATACTAGCGACCCTGCCGCATAACGGGGTTGGTGAACTCCCCTGATATATAGACCTTAGAGTCAGCACCTTGGGGAGTGACAACCCTTCAGGGTGAAATTCCAATTATTTATCTTACGATGTATTTATATTCAGGAGACGAAGACAAGTAAAACAAAGTTTATAGACATGCTTTTAGATAATTTAAAATGCTAATAAGTTTTGGTTTATGTTATAATTGGTTCATCGCAAATTGAACCTCATTCGATCATAACTTATTTATAAAAATGTTAATAATAATATTTATTAAATGTTAATTCGTTTTTAGAGGTCAATTGACCAAGATACATCGTTCAATTAATTATTCTTTCCATAAGGTCTTGGTTGAGATAAAAAAGTCAATGGCACAAGCGGGATTCGTCCCTACGACCTTCGTCTAAATACGCCGCTACTTTACCACTTGAGCTATCGTGACTTCGATCCTCTCGGTCACCAACTCTCTATCTCAACCTACAACCATTCGAATTTTCCCTCTTTTTGCCATTTTCAAATGTCGTGTAATCGGATTGGATTCTCAGCGACTTATGGAGTGGCCACGGGGAGCTGTTTTAGTGGTCTTCTATTACTATTATATACTAATTAAATAATATATATTATTAAATAATTATATGCTTTTACTACTAGTACTTTTACTACTTATTAATTCATTTACGTTTTAGTGGTCAATTGGCCAAGTTACATGTTTTAATTAATTATTCTTTCCATGTCTTGGTTGAGATGGGGAGTTGGAGAGAGTCCGAGAGGATCGAAGTCACGATAGCGCAAATGGGAGAGTAGCGTCGTATTTAGCCGAAGGTCGTAGGTTCGAATCCCGCTTGTGCCATTGACTTTTTTTTCTCAACCAAGACCTTACATGGAAAGAATAATTAATAGAATAGTATTTATGTTTAATTTTCATAGATTTTCTCTAAACTGATTCTTAATTTTTTTAATTCGTTTTTTAATTTAATTTATATGGCGTCTATTGAACTATATGTAAACAAAAATGGCAATAATAAAATAATAAATTTTTAGTGCCCATTGATAAAATCTGACCTATTTTATTAAAATGTACATTTCAATATGATTGTACGATTATTAGAAATACAAGTAATTAACACATAGTTAACCAATTAGAAATAATGTTGTAGGCTTAAAATATAACTGTATTTTTTCGTCAATAAGTTATGTTTATAAATAATTTTGAAAAGAGTGTAAATAGAATTAATAATGTGTTATTTGGGTGTGTGAAAAACAATTTTTGTTCTTACAAATTGGTTTGTCCTACTTAAAAGTAATGGACTTGGTTCTCGAATGCGGGATGGTAAAATATAGATGATATTCTCAGCTATACAGCTCACGTTTATCCAGCGCAACTGTATATAACATTAACCCCAAACAGGTTCTAAGTACAATTGAAGCGCTTAATATTCCAACAGTCTTTCTCTCCGCCCAGCACCATCACCGGCTTATAACTTTCACCCGTAAATAATTTATGAATAAGTAAAGAAAATAGTATAACAATGGATGAAAGGCATTGCCAGCCACCTTGGGGTTATTCATTCTGGCTTGAAAAATATACAGTATTCATTGTATTCGCTCACTTAACATTAAAGAAGATACTTATTTATACTTCCAACCTCTTTCACCGTCTTGTTCTTCCGCCAGTCCTTTCACGCTTTCAGCGGCAAGATTCTCTTTTTGTTTTAATTGAAAGACAGTTTTAAAACGGTTTATTCAGCTTTTAGAAGCGCAAGTTCAATGGTTATTATTGTCTGACATTAAAACATCATAATTATTCAATATATTGTTTATTCGTGTAGAGTTTGGTCTAATTTGCATAGCAACCAGATTTGTTATAAAAAATTCAAATTTCTTATCATATTTTCAATTCAAAGAAATCATAGATGAAAGTCAGCAAAAATCATAGGATTAAAATTCATTCAATACGTTTAAAATTGTTATCAATTTAAAAATACAACATAAATATGATTTTGTCATATCCTAAATAATTAATAGATACAACTCAAATTTCTAGTCATATTACAGCAATGTCTGGAATGATTTGTACCGGTTTGGAAGTCATTGAAGGCTAATTTTGTCAAGAAATCCCAAATCACAATATATATATATATATATATTCAAACGGTTGTAATTTAGTGGGTACTTCATATTAATGACAATGAGAATCATTTTGAATTATAGTAACTGTAATTGACTTAATCTAGTTCTCAAGAGATGGCTAAGTTCTCTGCATTACGAAGTTAAATCGAATGGGCTAGTTCTAAAACCAAATTAACCATAGGTCAAAGTCTCTGAATTCTATGGAAAGGAGACTGTCGCTGAATTAATTATTGATTATTAAGTGATGTTTGAGAATGAATTAACTATCATCACTTAACATTTATGTAGTAACTAAGCTTTGTGCGTCATTCAATTATTTTCATGAACGATTTATTGAAAACATATATTTTAATGAAAAGCAACAATATTTTTTGTGGATTTTATAATTTGTTTGCAGGATGGAAAATGTGAGTTTAATGGTTTCATATTGTTTATTTATTTCTTATTGAATCATTTTGATATAATTATTCAAGCTTTTGTACTTTTAACTTTAATAAAATTGTGTTTTATTGTGGGTTTGTCAATGTCAAGAAACTTCTAGCTTTAGACCACTTTTACAAAAGGCCAAATTTAACAATTTTTCTTTTATTATCAGAAAACACCATTAACTCAATTTTTTTCGAAATAAAATGAATTTCTGAATTTCTGTCATTTCGTTAAATGATTTGCAAGGAAACGTCCTAGCTATAATCATCTTTGAGCTGTTTAACTGAACATTTCAATTAATACATCGTCTTCACAAATGAATCAATACGTAATGATTAGAAATGTTCCTCTATGCTTGGTTTTTAATTTCAAAATATATAATGGATATGTAAAGAATATGCAATTTTTCTTTAATAGCCCACGAGGAATAGGGAGAGGTTACTTAATAAAAGCATACGTCAAATAAATTACACAGAAGACAAACACTTTGAGCCCTGAAGACGATAAAATAAATAAATCAATAAATTCAATAAATATCGATCTCAATAAAAGATCGAAACGTTGGAACGATAAAAAAAATGTTTTTCTGAAACCGACATCACACCCGACCGCATCTCACGATATCTGAATAACTATAAATTACACGTTTCTATAGTAACAATCTATGGTTATTAACAAATATTGAAGCAGTGAAACTTATTTTGCAGGTTATGAAAAGTTGTGTAGTTGGCTAAAGATCGATTACAAAAAATGTACACTCAGAAAGAGAGAGGAAAAAGAGGAAGAAGGATTAAAAATGACGTAAGGTTGGAAAAAATACTATAAACTAAATAGATAAAGAGATAAAGACAGAGGTAGATAGAGGGATAGATGCATATAGAGAGATATAGATACATGGATAAACAGATTGAAAGATATATATATATATATATATATATATATATATATATATATATATATATAGAGAGAGAGAGAGAGAGAGAGAGAGAGAGAGAGAATAAAGTAGTTAATGGCGAGAGAATAAAAATGAGAAAGTTAAGTGACAGACGAGGGCATGAGAATGACAGAAAAAATAGAGTGATAAATGACAATTATCAACAAAAAAAGAGAGAAAAATATAGATAAATACAGGGAGAAATAACGATATATATTCACAGAGATAGAAAGAGAAACATAATGAAAGCGGGTGATACAGAAATTATACATGTATTATCTGTTTAAAACTTTAGATTAAACACTATCAGTACTTGCGGCTAAATGAAGCTTATACCAACTAAAATAAATAAAAGTTTAGTCACTTTCTAATAGTTTCTTAAAAAGTTATTTTTACAGAAGCAGAAACACTAAGTAACTTTTATCTATTATTCTATTACCGAATTTTATTCGTATACCATATTGCTTTTTATAATATCTATTTGTTTTCCTTCATTTTCTTGTATTCGGTCAACAGTAGCTTATTATAAATATTTGTTTAATTAAGGAATTGTAATTAGGTTGAGTTTTACCAACGTTCCGACTTATTACAACTTTCTTTTTCACAAGTTTACTTTTCTTGTAATGTAATTATTTTATAAATTTAAAGGCTGAATAAAAACTTTTTGAATAATATTTTGCTATTTTGGTTTTAGATAAATGATTAACCGTTGGAATCGTTTTGACGCATCAACAAAGCCTTACGGTGTTATCAAGAACAAACGAGAGGTTTATTCAGCTGCTTTTCCTTGAAAGCTGCATTTTTCAAGTTGTTTTGCTTTCCATATTTGATGCTACTATCCCCGACAGGAAACAATTTTTTGTAAGAAATCTCTCAATTTTTACTGTTTGATTTTTTTTTTTTTCAGTACACACGTAAAAATGGCTTAATTATGGTTTATTTAGACATTTTATCATTACTGGAACATAACAACGCCAATTATCTTTTGTTCTACAGATTTTGTCTTGATAGTAATAAAATTAATTAACCGTTATTTTCTTTATTTTTAATGTCTTAACATCCGTTCGAAGCGTTGGCATTTAATACAGATTGAAAGATGAAAATACTTAGAGAAGGGTTACATTCCCTAGGATTATAATTGCGATGGGGCCCACAGAATTAATTTACTTTTACTCCTGACGTATTCTTAAAATTAAATCAATAAGTAATAAATGTTAAATTAATACATTTCAATAATAAATTGTATTGTACGGTTTTAATGTGAAAATTATAAAATTGCTGTTTTCATCATGTGAAATAATGATTATTGAATGTAAAATTGAGCATTCGAAAAGGTTATTTTTGAGCTCTTCTGCAATGCCCTTGTAAAAAAAATTGAATGAATCCATTCACGAAAACTAATTTCAAAAATATGTAGTGAGATAATACTAGTTTTGTAGAGTTATATGATCAGTTTTTTATAACGTGATTTTCTATTATTATGTTTTTAAATTATATTTTACAAAAACTTTTTTTTTATATAATATATATAAAGGCAATTCAACCATTTGAGTCGAAAACTTTAAAACATGAAACTGTTTAAATTTACAATAATTCATAGAAACGAAAAAGCCTAAACTGGGATGGACAGTATTAATTAAAATAATTAAAACAAAACATAAAAATCTACAGTAAATAAGTTATACATAATAAAATATATACATTCTAAAAAGGAATCCTCTTCGTTCACGCTAATAAATTACATGCGCCCACCAGAATTCATTCACACTGTATAATAGTGTTCAATAATTTTCGGGATCTTTATTTCCCCATTAAAAAATTATATTTGCCCATTACACTTCTATGTATAATAAGTTGTTCTCATTTACCCTTTCATTTACGGCAAAAAAATTTAAAAAAATAAATACATTTTCAATTAATTAATCTTTAAGTAAGGTATTGGTTGAGATAAAAAAGTCAATGGCACGAGCGGGATTCGAACCCTCTATCTTCGGCTAAATACGCT
The DNA here is from genome assembly GCF_000648675.2 of Cimex lectularius. Taxonomy (NCBI): domain Eukaryota; kingdom Metazoa; phylum Arthropoda; class Insecta; order Hemiptera; family Cimicidae; genus Cimex; species Cimex lectularius. Next base: position 539,658 of record NW_019392876.1, on the reverse strand, counting down.
GCTGCTCTATCACTTGAGCTATCGTGACCTCGATCCACTCGGACACAAACTTCCCATCTCAACCCCACCTTTTGAATTTTCCCTCCTTTTTGCCATTTTTCAAATGTCGTGTAATCTATGCGATTCTAGGCGACAAATGAAATGGGCACGGAGAGCTTTAGTGAACTATATTACATTTTGCTTATTAAATCTATTAGGTTTCGTGGTCCGATTGACAAAATAAATTCTTTTCAATTAATTAATCTTGAAGTAATGTACTGGTTGGAATAAAAAAGTCAGTGTCACAAGCGGGATGCCTTACTTAAAGATTAATTAATTGAAAAGAATTTAATAAGCAAAATGAAGTATACTTCAGTTGTATGCCGAAAAGGAACCTAATCGTTTAAATAAATTCAGTAATTCAGAAAACTTTTTTTTTATTCGTGCCCTGAGTACTTGATATTTCTCGAGTTAAGAAAAATAACCACTATTTTCTCTAATAAATTATTCCTATTTACTCAGTAGACTTCATTCACATTGCCTCAGAGTAGGCGATATTCCTCCGTGCGCTTCCTTTAACATTAATCAATTATTGTACATTCATTCAATACGGTGCAGCTAATATTATTTTTATTACCATTATTATCTTATTATCTTTATCGTTCTATTTTTATATTGAAACAAATAAATACAGTCACACCAGAAAAATCGCTTTCATTCGTACACCGAATATTAGAAGTAGTGCTACTAGTGATAGGGGAAAAAGCCTTTCTAATCACGCAAATAATTACATTTTTACGCAAGAGTTCGTCCAAACTCTACAAGAGTACTCGATATTACTCGGTTTAGTTAATAAAAAGCCATTCTAATCACGCTAATAAATTACAGTCACTCCCTAGACTTTATGCGTTCTGCCTCAGAGTATTCGGTATTTTCGGAATAACTAGGGGAAAAAACTTTTATTCAGACAAATAGATTACACTCACTCACTAGAATTCATTCGTAGTGAGTCGGAGTACTCCATATTCATCGAGACTTCTCCATCCTCAGTAATTAATTATAGTCACTCAGTACATTAAAAAACACCCTGCAAATTATTCATCTTTTACCTTTCTTATTGATACTTGATATTTCTGATCAGGTAAATATGTTAAAATACAACAAAATTATTTTAACAAGACTCATTAAAAAATGTCTTTTAACTCTCCTGATTGTCTCTTATTTCATGGCAGCTCGAAAATTATATAAACGCAGAAAAGATGGTAGGTAAGTGAACGAGCAAAACGTAAAAATATTTCAACATTGAATGCACAAAATTAGGAGTAGTTTTTCTTTACTATCATAATTTTAAATAAATAGTTCAATCATATAAAAAAGGGGAAAACTTTAGGAACTATAAAATTGATATATGTTCGAACTTAACGTCCTGAACTTTGGAGGTTTAACTTTCAAACATATAGGAATTTTTTCTCTCGAACGTGGCAGAAATGTACAGTTTTAGCAAACTGAATTTTATTAGATTAACAAAATGACATTCATTTACAACAGTCATAGCCAAACACATATAAATGGGAGTTATTCTGAAATTTTGAGATTTATTTGAAACATATAAAGTCGTACGACTTCGCGTATATTTACCTTAGTGCTCAGTAAGCATTTCTTATCTATGTTCTCAGTTTAATCCATTATACATTTATCATGTGCCTTAACAGTTAAGTCGGATTAATTAGAGCCCTCATCGAGGGTGTGGCATTACCGTCTTAATTTATCCGGCTTCTGCGATGAGATTCTTGTTTGGCCTACAACTGAAATGGCCCGTTGGGGATAAAATTGCCGTAATTATCTAGTTTTCCAATAAACATTTTATGAAGACTGTGTTATGGTGAGAAAGTTTTCTTTATGTGAACAAATTAGAGCATAGAATTAAAACAAATATGTATGTCTATAACGAAAGAGCAAAAAATGAGTGCGGAGAGGTGTTATTTTTTAGTGCAACATAAAACAGCGAGAACTGTTAAATTAGCTATATTTTGTATTTTTTTTATAAAGAATAGGCCAATGGTAAATTAAATAAAAATTTTCGGTATAACAAAAATGAAAACAAAAATATAGTTAATTTACGATATTAAACCGCGATTTAATCTACTTTTATGTCCCTTAAACTTATACTTAAATGAGTCTGTTACCCACGAGGAGTTCATTTATCAATTTAAATGAGGTTTTTGAACAAATTTCCTTCTGCGCCAACCCAACAACCCGTCCTATCATGGAATAGTAGCTGGCCATTTAAAACGTGGTCCACGGTTCGCTATTATTTTCTGTTGAACGTGTTCGTGATATAAGTTAATATAAGGTTATAGTTATGAGTAGGGAACCAGTCGTGTTGGTAATCAATTTCATTACCAGCCGCAGCATCAATTATTTATTTTTCTGCAATAATTGTAAAAACCTTTCTCTAGTTCCACGATCAAAACAGACCATGTTCTCTCTTAACCCTTCAGCGCCCAGATGTAACCTGGAAAATATTTTGAGGGGTTTGTTATAATTTCTGGTGTTTTGTAAACCAATACAATTTTTTTAATTAATATTGTTATGGTTTTTACTTCCTGTAGGGTGCATTGGCTGAGGGGTGAAGTATTATAAGTAGTATTTTGCCATCCTTAATTCTTATATTAGAAACAGCAATAGGGGGGCGTCGGTGGCCGCAAGGTTTACTCTTTGACACGGCGCTCATCACTGTAAGGTAAAGGTCCCGGGTTCGGATCCAGCGGCCCTGCATTCGAACCCGACATACTTACTAATGTTTTTTTTTTTCAAAAACACCGGCACCATGAGGGTTTATATGACCTCTGCTGTTGCGAACAGCAATAAAAGACCAGTCAAGTATAAAATGTATTCATAAATAATACATTTTTGTCTTCAACGTTATCCCACCAATCTACTAACTGGACAAACATGCTGAACAGTTCCCGTTTCTTGAAAACTCAAAATTTCCAGTTAAATTGGTTCGGAGGATGTTGTTCGTGGAACACTTTTATTCCAAGGTAATTAACCCCATAAAACGATTTCACCCTCCATACATTCTCATCCATCGAGTACATTGTATTGAACTCAAATAACGAAAGCTGAATATGAAAATAACACGTGGCAGACTGAGACAAGTTTATGATGGCTTATAAACAAAAAACACTTTTCTATATAGATAAATGGATGGATAGATAGATACATGGTACATAGATAAAGAGAGAGAGAGAGAAGATAGAGTAAGAGAGAGAGAGAGAGAGAGTGAGAGAGTAAGAGGGCGAGAGAGAAAGAGAGAGAGAATAAGAGAGAGAAGGAGAAAGAGAGAAAGAGTGAGAGAGAAGAGACAGTTAGAGAGAGAAAGAGAATAAGAGAGAATGAGAAAGAGAGGAAGAGTGAGAGATAAGAGAGAGTTAGAGAAAGAGAAAGAGAGAGAGAGAGCAAGAGAATAAGAGATAGATAGGGTGGGAGAGAGAGAAGGAGAGAGAAAAAGAAGGAGAGAAAGAATAAGAGAGAGAAAGGGTGGGAGAGGGAGAGGAGAGAGAATGAGAGAGAGAGAAAAAGTGAGAGAGAGGAGAGAGAAAGAGTGAGAGGGCAGGTGAGAGAGAAGAGAGATTAAGAGAAGGAGAGATAAAGAGAGAGAGAGAGAGAGAAGAGAAAGTAAGAGAGAGAGAAAAAGAGTGGGAGAGAGAAGAGAGAGAGAATAAGAGAGAGAGATATGGAGGGAGAGAGAGAGAAGGGAGAGCAAGAGAAAGAGAAAGAGAGAGAGAGCGAGAGAATAAGTGAGAGATAGGGTGGGAGAGAGAAGGAGAGAGAGTAAGAGAGAGAGAAAGAGTGAGAGAGAGAGAGGGTGAGAGAGAGGGAGTGAGAGAGAGGGAGAGAAAGACAGAGAGTAAAAGTGAGAGAGAGAGAGAGAGTAAGTGAGAGAAAGAAAGAGAGAGTGAGACAGAGAGATGTTTTTAATTGTTTAATGTTTAAGTTACGATAGATTTAAATCCATATAAACCACAGCAATAAACGCAAAAATGACTTTCGAATTATTATATCATACAATACAATATTTTTATATAATAATTACTCATATTTGTAAATTACAATTGTATAGAAAATTGTTAAAACTTCATTATATCTTTTAAGATGATTTGTTTGTCATTCATTTTTGAAGTAGGGCTTATTTCAGGGATTTTTGTATATTGTAATATGCGAAACTTACTGTGTGGGGAGGCATTCGTCGGTTTTGCTGCAGTCGGCGATAAGGGCTGTTCAAGGAACTGATAGCTGGCGTTAAACCCTGTACCGTCGAGACGGTCGTTGGACCTAAAGGTGACTCTGAAGAATTTCCTATCCGAATCTATCGTAAAACCAGACTTAATCTGGCCACAGTATCGGCCATGCTTGTCGTCTCGACCCATAAAATTGGAAAACTCGACGTAGTCACTCGCAGAGGTGAGATCGCACCTGGAATACAAAAGAAGTCAAGGAAAGAAAAACAAATTATGAGGCAAACGAGGTTAATGGTAAAATTGAGCCGTATTCCAGGCAGGTGATTTGTCAATGTCTGCCACCTTTCTCCACCGACGTGATACGTGTTCTATCAAATAACAAACTTTTGTCTAAGCAAAAGTGCACATTAATATTAATTACAGATTTATAAATTAGGATAATAATTGAATGAAAATAAAGAGAATGAAATAAATAAACAGATTAAATCCACCAGTTTTCGTGGTCCGCTTAATCAATTAATATCTTCCAATTAATTAAGGTTTTAGTGAAGATAAAACGTCAGTGCCAGGGGCGGGATTCGAACCCACGTTCTCGGCTAGATACGCCGCTGCTCTACCACTTGAACTATCGTGACCTCGATCCACTCGGCCACTAACTTCCCATCTCAACCTGGTAACCCATCTGAAAAATGGCAAAAAGGAAGGAAAATACAAAAGGTGGGGTTAATTAATTGAAAGATATTAATTGAACAAGCGGACCACGAAAACTGAGGAGAGAGGGAGAGAGAGAGCGTGAGAGAGAAGAGAGCGGTTTAGAATTGAAAGGTCTGTTAACTCCGTTTTACACTCATTACATTAAATTTTAAAATTTAATATCTTTAAACAATCGTACATATATAAATAACACATTAAGAATGATGTCACACAAAATATTTCGTTGTTAGTTCTTTAGTCTGTGGCGAAATGTCTTTAAATGTGAATCTGGCAAGCTTCCTCGTATTTCCTAGTTAAGTTCCATTAAGTTCAATATTAACAAGTCAAAGTTTCAATGCGTTGGCCCATTTGTTTCCCAGTTGAACCCCCTTTCCTATCATAAGGTCTTGTTCTTAATATTAAGTAGTTTTCAGTCGTCCAAGTTTTCATGAAGTGAACTTGGTTAATTCGGCTTAACACACGGAGGCCTATTATTGCTACAATTTTAAGGAATGGCTATGACTTCTTACCTTGAATAGCGATGAATAAGATCTGAAAATTAATTGAATTGTAACCGGCGTTTCATTCTTATTCTTCTTTTCGTTGTGCGATATTAGATTGGAAATGGGAATATTTGATCAAAAAGAAAAAATAATAATAGCATAGTTTAACGTTTCTACGAGAAAAACATGGCAAATGCTAAAGTTAAAGAGGTTGTCTTCACGGAAAATAATGTGTAAAGGTGGTCCTATAATGATTTAAACTTTTTAAGTTAAATTAAGTTTAATAATTCAACAGGAAAAACAGTCAAATATTTTAACTTCTTTTTTTTAAAGAAGAAAAAATTATTACAAAATGTTAATATAAATAACATTTTATTGTATAATTAGGGCATAATATCTGCATAAGCTAAATATATAGCCTTCTTTATACCCGCCTAGTGTAATTTGGTTCTGAAAACAATTTAATTCATGAAAGTCAATCAAAGTTTATAAACTTTTCCTCCATGGTGGTTTTTATCTTTAAGCTGACAAGTTTGATTAAACACGTTTACGCCTGAGGCAGTGCAGAGTTTTTCATATTATTATTTTCTCTGTCCTTGTTGATCTGTACGAAAGGAGGTATTTCAAACGGGGGAAACGCTCGCAAAAATGCCACTGTGTACAGACGACTTAGTCCTGCTTGAGGAAGCATGGAGTATTACTGATGAATACTACTATTATAATAATATTAGATGCTTTTCCTTATTGAATCACTTTATATGGACAATTTAAAACTTGACCCATGTTCTCACGTAAAAAAACTCAAAAATTATAAAACAATTCACACACTTTTTACAAAATTAAAGGTATATTTATCTGACGTAATTTACAAAATCAATTATGTAAATTGTCCGGCAACTTACATCGGTAATACATCCCAAAATCTGGATAAGAGAGTGTAAGCAACATATCTATGATTGCAAAAATGCCCAAACAAAATCCTACAGCTCTCGCTACCCACCATTTTGAACACCAACACAATTTCGATTTCAACAATCCAAAAATATTATACACAGAACAAAACAGAAGTAACTTTTTAGAAATGGTTTACATCAACAGAGATAAACACAGCATCAACTGCAGAACAGACACATGTAAACTCTAGCCTATGTTAAAGTAAAAGTCGTTTAAGTACATGTTCAGTTAAGAAAATGTTTAATATATTTAAAAATATTTCAGTTGCTTAAAACATTTTTATTGGCACCTATCAGAGAAGCTCAGAGACGAGCTTAATTACGTCGATCTTGTATCAACGAAATAGTTCCATTAAAATCCTACGTCCTGTAGTTTGTGTTTGTTCTACGTTCTCCTCTTGTTGATTAACATTAAAAAAGCGTACTATATTTCTTTTGGTAATGTAGAAAACAGTAATGTAATCTATAGTTTGTAATATTTATAATTTCACGCAACTACATTTTACATACATACAGTAATAGTGGATGGTGTTAGTGTTGAGCCCATCCAGTATTACTAATAATACTACATCAAATCTATCAAGTACAGACAGACCAACATACAATTATGTGCCATTCATTCACGGCCTATCACATAAATTAAACAGTTCTCTTTTCCGAAAACTTTAAAATAGCTTTCAAAAACTATAAAACAATTCACACACTTTTTCCCAAAATTAAAGATCCCACACCAGTAACAAAAATTCTGACGTAATTTATAAAATCAATTGTTTAAATTTCCGGCAACTTACATCGGTATTACATCCCAATATCTGTATAACGGAGTAAAACAACATATCTATGATTGTAAAAAAACCCAAGCAAAATCCTACAGCACTAGCTATCCACCATTTTCAACACAACCACAATTTCGACTTCAATAATCTAAAAATATTACACACAGAAGAAAACAAACATAAACGTAACTCTTTAGAAATAGTTTTCATCGACAGGGATAAACACAGCATTAATTACAGAACAAACACATGTAAACTCAGTCGCAGCTACGCCAATATCATTAATCAAATTCAATATCGATAGCATACATATATCATCATCACATCACACAAAACATATAATATAACATATAAAATAATCATCACCACACATCAAACATTTCTACATAGTCTAATTCTTCAACAATTTGGCTTTCCTTTCCCTAATTATCCCCGTCTATATAATCCTGAAAGGATAATCCTGCCAACCATTACCCATTTTTTCCCATTGTCGGCTCCTTTCACCTCACAGAAGCCGACTCCTCATATAAAAATGTCTTTTTATCCCTACTTCCTTCCCCACCCCTTCATAATCCAACGTATATAGACATAAAACATCAATATATCACTGGCACTCTCAACACGACGCACACGAATGACATGTCTACACAGAAAACAAACACTTCAAGTGAGTACAAATACTTGGAATGAATCTAAGATTTCTGGCATTGTACAAATTCTTTTTTGTTTCTTTTACATCCTACATGTATTTCTAAAATTCAAACAAAGTTTATAAATCCCAGGCCCTGAAGATGATGTCAATTAAGATCTAAACAATTAATTAAGGTTTTTAGTTGAGATAAAAAAGTCAATGTCACGAGCGGGATTCGAATCCACGATCTTCGGCTTGATACGCCGCTGCTCTACCACATGAGCTATCGAGACCTCGATCCACTCGGACACCAACTTCGTATCTCAACCACATCTTTTCGATTTTTCCCTCCTTTTTGCCATTTTTCAAATGTCGTGTAATCAATTTGATTCTCGGCGACAAATGAAATGGCGACGGAGAGCTTTGGAGAAGGATACTTCATTTTAAACTTATTAAATTCACTAGTTTCGTGGTCCGCTTGACCAATTAATATTATACAATTAATTAAGGTTTTTAGTTGAGATAATCATTTGTCGCCGAGAACCAAATTGATTACACGACATTTGAAAAATGGCAAAAAGGTGGGAAAATTCAAAAAGGTGTGGTTGAGATGGGAAGTTGGTGTCCGAGTAGATCGAGGTCTCGATAGCTCAAGTGGCAGAGCAGCGGCGTATCAAGCCGAAGATCGTGGGTTCGAATCCCGCTCATGCCATTGCCTTTTTTATCTCAACTAAAAACCTTAATTAATTGTATAATATTAATTGGTCAAGCGGTCCACGAAACTAGTGAATTTAAAAAGACCGAAACGTTGGCACGATAAACAAAATGTTTTTCTAAAGCTTACGTCTCGCCAGACTGCATCTCATGATCTCCAAATGATCATTAATTAACGACCACTAAACACCACACATTTCTCACGAAAGGTTGGAGGAAGTCAAAAGTAGTTTTCCAAAGATATTTAAATGTGAATTTTGGCTCGATAAGTGTCGAACCTTAAACATAAGTAGAATGAATAAAAGAGCTTTACGGGTTTGAAGTAAGCAGTGATGATTGGCAGTAGAGATGGGGATGATTGGCACCGACCCTTTGGATAGTACAGATACATGAAATATCTCGGATACCATCAGGAAAAAGCCTTAGAGGACAGCGAGATAAAAAGGAGCTACAGGAGGAATTGAGAATCGCTTGAACAGAATTAAGTGTAAATACTTAATCAGAGCTATTAACATCTCCGCCATACCTGTCATTGGCCATACCACCTAGTTTAGGATATTGTCCTGGTTGGAAACGTAACCTACATTTTGAGCGTTTGATTAGAACGAACATTGGAGTATATAGAAAGCACCACATTCAGTATAGCCCGCATAGGACAATGCTACCCCGAAGGTACCTCCAAATTGAGGCAACATTTCCTGGCACGAAAAAGTTATCGCCGATACGTTATCTTGCGCGTGAAGTGCGGGTATGCATCTTACACATCACACCCGTGGTATATCATCCCAAGAAAATGACCGGCAGTTATCTCCTTAATGTAAAATAAATAGATGAATGATCATGGCGTTTTATAAGAGTGTTTGCCACATGGTGGCCAAATATCAACAAACGATTTGCATACATGGCGCGGATCGAATATGCCTTTATAGGCTTTATAGGCCGAATCGGCCCTCCCTAAGCTCATTCCTAGGGTTGGCGTCTTGGTTTTTTAATAGTAAATTTTCATGAAGGAAAAAATATCATGTAGTTTATGTCGTTTATATGATCAGCATTTTAACTTCTTTTAGCACACAATTAAAATTAAATTTTAAAATTTGTCTTAAAAAATGAAAAGCATACTCAGAAATTCTCCTTACTTTTTATATAACTTTGATGTTGTTATTAAAGTTACATAAAACAAAAAATATCTAACAGTACCAGGTTAGATAATAAAGTGACATAACCTTACCAATATTTACTATCCATTGAATACATGTTTTATCAAACTGAATATGACTTTATTGAATGATGAATGAGCGATAGATATTTAAACATTTAAACGTTCAACTGAAATGTCTGTATTTTTTTTATAATCGATCTTTTTCGCTTTAATTGAATGAAATAAAAAATAATTCGAGGTATCCGGATATAATAATATCCAGTTAGGAAACATAATACGTCGGTTGGCAGTAAATTAATGTAATTTAAAACTGTATTTAAGATCATCTCTTATTTGATTTCTTTATATTTAAATTGGAACATTTTACCAACAATTCTACTCTGAGAAAACATTTACATTAAATTAAAGTATAAAGAGAAACCTATATTTAAAATTATTTTACATTCCAACCGTAGGGAAAATATTACTAGACAATAGTCAGAAAATTAATTATTTGCAAACAAGATAATTCCCAAAGTTTAGGTAATTTACTGTGCAATACATAAATTTGATTTGGTATAATTTTATGAATTTGACAATGGACGGTTTACTGAATGAGTCAAGAAGTCAAAAACGCTGCCCACTTTGGGTGGAGACAGTGGTAACGGCGAGACACCTATTAGAGGAATGTAATAAGTTAAGAGAGTACCGAGAATGGCGTGACCTACCATCTAATCTAGAAATAACAGTGACATCAAAGATAATCCTATTAGGTACTTAAAATTGATAAATGCGTATGGATACATATTACCAACCACACGTGATATATCTCCATTTTTCAGTGTGAATGTATTTATTAGCGTGGTTGATGAGGTATGTCTGGGTGTGGTTGTGACTGAATATCGAGTAGCTCACAGGTCCGCCAAATTAGTTTCGGTAGTTACATATTTGTTGTGTGATGTGAGGGATAGGTCCCCGCTATTACAGTGGTAGTAATACTGCCGAGATGCTGCGACTTCTCCAATATAAATGTATTTATTAGTGTGAATATTTTGTGTAAATGGACGTGGATGTCCAGGAATATCGAGTACTCCACAAGCCCGTCAAAAGGAAATTAGTCTAATGGATGAATGAAATTCTGGACATACTGTATGAAAGTATTTATAAGCACGAATGGAAGGAAGTCGGTAGGATTATGACTATCTTACCGACTTTTTTTTTTAGTTGTAGGGGCAGGAGCTCAGTCGTGCACCTCTACTCTGAGCCGTGCCAACTGTAAATTAGGTAATCATTTTCTTATCGTGAGTGGGTTGGTAGTGAGTCTGTAAATATTGAAGTATTTTTAACAAACCACATGTGAGATGGTACGAACGAGCAACAAAGCACTCCTCTGTTTGGCTGGTAGGAAACAAACTTAAAAGAAGAGATATAGAGAATTAGATAGAGATAAAGTTGAAATGAAACAAAGAAAAATGCGATAAGCTTATCTACGCGGGTGCCAGCAATAACCCTAGTAGTTAGCCGGCCGGGGAGGGAAGGTCAGAAAATTAGAAAAAATAATTATTTGCAAACAAGGTAATTTCAAAACACAATTTTGTTAATTTACTGTGCAATACATAACATTTGACTTGGTATAATTTTAGGAATTTGACAATGGACGGTTTATTGAATGTGTCGATACCATTTCACAATATATATTACATACTACCATTTATACTATTTATTTTCATATTTTACATAAATAGTTTTATCATTAGAACTATAAATTAATGCAAAAATTATCAAAATTTTAAAAATTAAAATTTATTTATTAAATTTGTTTATGGTGGGTGATGGTTAGTTTATAGGTGAATACATATTGAATACTTTGCGCTGCGCCGACGGTTGACAATATTACGAAACCTTGCTGAGTTGTTTTACTAACTTGGAAATTAATTATTTATGTACCATATTATTCAGAAAAAACAAAATTATTGTATAGTGGTGTATATATACCAATTTGGATTTGGTTAATAAATATGTAAATTTAATGATACATTTGTCAAATGTGTATCAAAGATTACACGATATAATATTTTATGCTTTAAAATATTTGTTTTCTTTAATAGAATTCGGCTTAATATCAATTAGTTAATTAAGCTTGGTAAAGCCAACTGTGTTTCTTAGATAATTTGAGATTGATTTGAATTGCACATCCTAATTCGTTACATGTATTTTAATAAATTTTAATAAATAGACTTATTTTGTATGTTTAAAAACGCTTTAATTTACCAAAAAATAAAATTTACTAATTAAAACGTTTTGTTTATTCATATTGTTCGTACAATCACGCAGGTTCAATTCGTCGTTAGTGGAAGCTAGGCCAAGTTAGTAGAACTTTTCTCTGGCTTTCCCATCCAATACGTCCGTTTTAATTAATCACGAAATCGATAAAACACAACCGGTGCCAAGTGTTGTCACAACGTCCTACCAACAACTGTTTTTTTCCACTCTTCTTTGCCCATTACTTTTTTTTTTTTGGGGGGGGGGGATTTCGAGGCTGAAAGATACGACCGCGGTGGTGAAAATATAGCCCTTTGTGGATAAAGGAGATCTATTCCCTTTGACCCTTTCTAATTAACATTCACCCCATTCTAATGTTGTATCATGGCAATTTAATCACAATAAAATATGATTAACGTTTGAATTTTGGCCGTTCGTTGACACATTAGTATTCAAATTATTCTCTTTTTAAGCGAGCAACGTCCAATATCTAAAGAAAAAAAAAGTTTCCATAAAATGAAAAATAACAATATTCTTTCGGGTGCGTCGGTGGCCGCAACGGTTTAGGCGTTGACACGGCTCTCATCACTGTGAGGTAAAGGTCCCGGGTTCGAATCCAGCGGCCCTACATTCGAACTTACAAATGGGCCTTTTTACAAAAACACGGGCACCCCGAGGGTAGATGTAACCTCTGCCGTTGCGAACGCTCGTAAAATAAAATAAAAAAAATACATTTTATATATATACATATGTATATATATATGCTATGGCAAAAATAACAAACATGGCAATATAGCTCGTCATTGACTTATGTGTAATTAAAATGATGAATTGACATGAAAAAATGTACAAATTATTCTATAATAATGATTTTCCATTCTTTATTTGTTGCACTTATTTTTAAAAGTGTAGGCGGTTTTTTAAATATTACAGTTTTTGGCTTCAGGTTTGGCAATTTTTCAGTATCTTTTCTTTTATAGTCTTGGTGCACTTTCAAACTTTAATATATGCACGAAATAAATTAAATAAGAAAAAATAGGAAAGACCGCTCGCAATAAAAGCAAAACTTTCAAAAGGTGGCCTACCAGATGAACAATAAAAAAGTATGCATAATTGAAAATAAGAAGAAAAATAAAAGGAGGGAAAATAACAATGAAATTTGCATACCTAGTCATTACTTACCTACGTAAATAAAGGGCAAAATAAACGTGTAAACTGAATTAAAAAATGGTTTAAACTAAAATTGTAATTACAAATTAAACATGGTCGGTATTGGTCTTATGAAACTCATTGGTTGGGTGATTGATTCATGTTATCGCAACTCGGTACACATGCAAATCTATAAACATACAAGCAAAAATGAAGTTTTGTCTTCTCCCACACTCACACTCTCTCTAATTTTTAAATAAATTTCTTCTTATATAATTACCACTCATTCAATGAGGGTGAAGGAGTACTCAATATTTCACCACACTACGCTGTCGCTCTTATAAGTACATTCACTCCGAAAATAAGCAGAAATAAACAAAACGAGAGATCTACAAAGCATTATATACAAAAAATCATCACTGTTTCTTTAAATAATAGAAACAGGGTTCCAAATACTTACTGCCGTTCACAAGCAAAATTCTAATATCTGTATACATTCTCACGATAGAGACAAAGAATTACAATTTTTAATTAAGTAGAACACACCCAGAAACGTTTCTCTATATGCGGCACACATATTACTGTTGCGGGCCAAAAGTGCTAACCACGAAGGTCCTATTCTTCATCAAATAAGGATGATCCTCTTCAATTATTCAAATCCTCAGGGCGACACTTTGACCGTAAATCGATGCGTAAGAATTTTTTGCCGATCCAAATCATCTAGGTTGGCACTTTTACTCGGATTTTTATTGCAGTTTTGGGTCTGAGGTCCTGGATTTGAGACTCGTCTGAGGACCTGGATTTGGGACTCGTCTGAGGACCTGAATTTGGGACGTCCCAGTCTTGGCCTCTTTGTCCGCTTTTTCGTTCAGACCTGTGTCCGAGGACCCAGACAACGACACCAAGAGGACAGCGAGAGGGCTCCACGAGTAACGTGACACGCACAGCAGTAACCGCGCTCAGGGAGTCGGTAGAGTCAAAGCAGGTAGATCAAATAAAGTAGATACTCCTATACTTCATATTATTTTGATTTTATACTTTGTTCATAATAAATTTAGCTTTAATTTTCTGAAACCATCAATTGCTGTCAAAATAAATATAAAGTCCTTTGGCAAACTTAAAACATTAAAAACCGAGGTAGTTTCAAATGAAAATATCGCATAGTATATACAAATCAGGCCAAACTGCTCTAAATATTTATGCGAGCTTTCGAATAGGAGTAATAAACTATATATTTATGTAAAATTCGTGACTGAATGAATTCTTCAAATATTCATGGAGTTTGAACTATGCTAAAGAGGCTGAACGGAATTTCACAGGTTATTGGAAGATGGAGAAATGCCTAGCAGTTTTTCAATTAACTTTTATTAATTATTTTCTCTAAATCCAGTATTCTTTGGGAAAAACAATTACAGCAATATTTGTTTAATTTCTTAAAAAATTTGTTTTATAAAATTTGATGAAAAAAGTCCGTTCATCAATGCGTTGGAACAAAGTTACCCATTTGGCTATTCTGTACACTGGACACTCAAGTTATAAAATGTCATAAAAATATTTATGAATAAAACTGCTAAAGGATTTTTGAGTTGTAAAATTGTAATGTACATTTTCTTGTTTTGAGATCTATGTATAAATTATACTGTGGCTAATATTGACATTTTATAAAAATTATTATTATTACATTAAAGTAAAAGTAAAATATAATTCTAAAATGACAAAAAAACATTTACTAAACCAATATCCAACTCATTTTTCATTGAATTTTTTTTGGACCGCTAATCTATGCTTCTTTCCAGATCGCGTTTTTTATTGCAAGACAGGAACAATAAATAAGAAATAATTGCATTATCTTGCTTCAGGAGGTATTGCTTTTTTATTAACCCTCGGGGTAATCGGAGTCATTGAAAGTATTACCTTTTCCTCTTTATTCTACATGATCAACGATACGTTGTAATAGAGGATAAGATTTATTAACATATTTATATTAGTGAATTTTAAATTGTCTTATAAAGTAGTAAATAAACCAATAAAAACAAAGTTAGGCTAAGATAGGGAGTCAAATATTGTAAAAATTGTAAGTCATTCCACAAATTAAAGTATATTGGAATTTTGATTTTATTCTATTTTCGTTCAGGTTTATTACTATTTTTGTTTAGCTAAAATTGATCAACGATAATTTAAAATTGAGTAATCATACAAAATAATTTACCATATTTACGCATATTTTACAATGCTGGAGGCTTACAGTGTATTAAATGTAACCAGTACATAAAATATTTTAATCAATAATTTTTTCCCTTATAAATAATGTATTCAATTATACTAATGCCTCATTTAAATTAATAAATTATTCACTTCGAATTTTTTACACAATCGTTTTAAATTCCTTTTAGATTATACTACACTGAGATTTAAAAACCGAAGTTGTAATAAATTTCGAAATAAATGTTAAATTTACATTATGTTGAGATTAACCTATTTCGTTTTGTAAATTAATTTAATGAGAAAAAGCTTTTAAATAATTTAAAAAACTTTCTTCCCTTACGATGCTATTATTTTTAATTAAAACCATGTTAAAAACAGGTCTCTTCTTCCCACTCATCAAAACAAATTTTTATTAACAATTTAATAACAAATTTTGGACTGTAAATGCGTTCACTTTTTTTTAAAGGATTTAACGTATATTTTAAGTTTAATGTCTACAGCTGTACTGGAGCAAACTTACGCAATTAATTATTTTACATTTAGACGATGGCTAAAAGCTTCCTTCTCCAGTTCGCCCCCTTGTGCACACATCTAGGTAATTAATTTTATATTCAATTTTGTCCAAAAATAATTTAAACGCAAATATTTGGTGCTTATTCGAAAAACAAAAAGTTCGCTTACTTCGAACGGTTATAATTTGCGTTTGTTAGCCGTGTTATGATTATGTTACTATACACATTTTAAAATTAATTGTTACGTTATTTTTCCGCAAATTGATTATATTTGATCTAGATTTTTTATATCAATTATTTAATTGTAATTATTAAATTTGTGTATATATGTATGTGCTACACAGATTTTTGAAATGGGACCAACCCACTTTTCCTTCCTCGCTCTGTCTCTGTCAGTATGTCTGTCTGTCTGTCTCTGTCACTCTCTCTCTCTCTCTTTCTCTCTCTCTCTCTCTCTCTCTCTCTCTCTCTCTCTCACTCACTTTTTTCTCTCTCCAGCCCCCTTTCACTTTCTCTCTCATCTTGCTGTTTTATGTTTATATATCTCTCTCATTGGCATTCTCAACATGACACACAAGAATGGCACAATTACACAGAAGACAAACACTTTCAGTGAGTAAAAATACTTTGATTGAATATAAAAAACATATTTTGTATTGTATAAATTCACTTTTCCACTTCCTAAATGTATTTGTTAAATGTAAACAATGTTTGTAAACCCCAGGCCATGAAGATGATCTCAATAAAGATCGAAACGTTGGCACGATAAAGAAAATGTTTTTCTGAAACCTACATCACACGAGACCGCATCTCACGATTTCTGAATAATAACCAGTAAATTAAACCCATTGTCATAAAATAGGACAATCTTTCAAGTTTTCTTGGTTGTTAGCGATTGTATCTTTTGTCAATATTTTTCAACTGATATTTCCTTTTTATTTGATTGGAACACCAAACAATTTTATTCAAAATGAAAGAATAAAACGGCAGAGAAATACTGGCACGATGAATTTGCTCTCTGCCTTCCAAAAGTCGTTTGCTAACTTTAAAAAAGAATCCTGACGACGTCCATTCATGGCTTTTTATCAAAGATAATCTACCATACCTTCCCCCAGTGATAGGGAATCGTGATTATCACGGGTTCCATTTACCGAAACTTGTATACTTCGGAATTCCACCTAACTTCTCCTATACACTACTTCTCGACAAGTACAAGATATACTGAAACACAATCGATGTTATAACAACCGGGTATACGGTTTTCATGGAAATCTGGTTAATATGGTGAAATATACTTTTATAACTTCATTCAATAAAAAATATTAATGTATTTTTAATTGCTTATATTTATAATTGAAAAAGTAAGCAATGTACAAACACGTAAAAAAATATGATATTTAGACGTTTATGCAATCCTGTGCCATTTTAAATACATATATTTCATTTCTTAGCAGTGCATTTTTGAACAAGCATTTTTAAAAATTATTTTAGCAAACATTTAAAAAAGCTTAAATTAAAAAAAAACGAGTTGTCATTTTGTCAGATTTTATGTTTATTAATTCGGCCGATCAACAAGAAAATAGCAATATTGACTACTCGCCAAAGAAGAGATGCCCTTTATATGTAAAAAATAAGAGCTATCGATTACGAGGAATTAGCACCTTACAAAATGCAGTGTGGCCTATCCGCAGATTTACAAAACTTTTAAAGCACAGTAGTCGTGTAAGAAGTTGATTCGAAACCTGAAGTAGATAAACCTATATGATCGCATACAGTGAACCTTTTCATACACTAGTTGAAATAATGTTCTTAATTAGAAAGAACGTATTTATAAAGTGAACATTGGAGTATTTTTAGGTGTATTTGTGATAAATATCGCATACACAGACACACCAAGTTATTTAATTTTACATATATACATTTGCAGTGTAATACGATGCATTCTCTGGCGTAACATCACCCCTGGTGTCAACTTGATTATGTGAGTGGATTAGTTTGACTGAGTAGTTAAGTATGTATGGGTAAGATGTGAAATCGCGAGTACCCGCAGACCTGTCGAACCAGTTATAACAACATAGCTTACTGAATGTGTGATTTTTCTTCGGTGTTAAAGTAATCGTTGGTGTGAATGATGGGAGGATGTCAAGTTAAAAAATGCCTTGACGACCTCCTCAACGTAAGTTTATATTGTACATAACTTTAGCCTAGATTTAACATAGCGATATTAACTTACCACCCCTAACCATCGCTAAGAATTCGTATTGATCGTATGAATGTATAAATGTGTGGTGATTAGTGACCATTAATCGATATTTAGTGCACTCTCGACACGACACGCAAGAATGGCCCAATTATCAGAAGACAAACACTTTGAGCCCTGAAGATGATCTCAATAAAGATCGAAACGTTGGCACGATAAAGAAAATGTTTTTCTGAAACCTACATCACACCAGACCGCATTTCACGATTTCTAAATAAGTATGTTCTAATTTAACTAGAAAATTTTAATAACATATGTAAGGATTAGCCGTCAGAGAAAGGGGTAAGAAAAAATGGAAGAGTGTCAAAATGTGAGGAGCCGTTATGATTTTCTGATGTTAGCAGTTTACTGAGCATAGTCTGATGTCCAAAAATTGTATTTATCTTTCTTTTATGAATGTGAAACTTTCGAAATAATGCTTCATATTTTCCCACAACATTTTGCATTTAAGGAAAAAATTGGAAGCATTATCTAAAGAACGTGAGTTGCATAGAGGGACTAACCCTTCTACCCCCTCCCCTACAAGAGTTAACGACTTTAGATATACATAGTGAGACGTTTTACATTTAAATAGCCTTAAAACATCCTTTAAGTAGAATCGTTCTAAATTATCTTCTAACCAGGTAAATAGAGAAATGGTTTAGGAAAATTGACTATAAAGCAAATGGCTACCGAATTTAGCCAGATCATTCTGTACGGTGGTATACAGATTCTTCGGAGAGGAGATCCAATGAATATGCAGGCCACATTAAATTATATATAAAAGACGGGGCATCATAAATACCGTTACTTTTAAAATAGATTTCGTATGTGAGAACAAAAAGTAATTTTTTAAGATTTCATGGTTCTAATTATAAACTACGAAAATATTTATTCAGAAATCGTGAGATGGGGTCTGGTGTGATGTAGGTTTCAGAAAAACATTTTCTTTATCGTGCCAACGTTTCGATCTTTATGGAGATCATCTTCAGGGCCTGTTATAAAACAATCCAAACACTTTTTTCCAAAATTAAAGATCCCACACCAATAACAAATAAATCTGACGTCATCTACAAGATCAACTGTTTAAACTGTCCGTCAACTTACATCGGTCTTACATCCCAATACTTGGACAAGAGATTAAAGCAACATATGATTGCAAGAAAGCCAAGCAAAATCCTACAGCATTCGCTACCCACCATTTTACACACCAACACAATTTCGACTTCGACAATCCAAAAATATTACACAGAACAAAACAGAAGTAACTTTTTAGAAATGGTTTACATCAACAGAGATAAACACAGCATCAACAGCAGAACAGATACATGTAAACTCAGTCGCAGCTACGCCAATATCATTAATCAAATTCAACATAGATAACATACATATATCATTACATTAAATTCCACACATCAAATATTTTTCCCATAGTCCAATTTTCCAACAATTTAGCTTTCCTTTTCCTATTTATTCCTTTCTATATAATCCTGAAAGGATAATCTGGCCTAACCATTACCAACACATTGTTTCCTTTCGTCCGCTCTTTTCACCTCAAAGAAGCCGTCGCCTTATACGAAAATGTCTTTTCTGTACCGACTTCCTTCCCCACCCCTTCAAAATCCAACGTATATAAACATAAATCAGCAAAATCTCACTGGCACTCTCAACACGACACGCAAGAATGGCACAATTACACAGAAGACAAACACTTTGAGTGAGTAGAAATATTTTGATTGAATATAAAAAATATATTTTGCATTGTATAAATTCACTTTTCCACATCCTAAATGTATTTGTTAAATGTAAACAATGTTTGTAAATCCCAGGCCCTGAAGATGATCTCAATAAAGATCGAAACGTTGGCACGATAAAGAAAATGTTTTTCTGAAACCTACATCACACCAGACCGCATCTAACGATTTAATTATCGATTAACGGTCACTAATCACCACACATTCCGAAATTTTTTTTACTAATGTGAAATGTAGTTTCAGGTTATCATCAGATCTGAGGAGTCATCCAAGTAAAATGCACCGGTTTTATTTTTGTTATCCTCATCCTCTCGTTTACAAATGTATTTATTCTTCCTATTCTACTTGATCTATTATCTCTCGCTCCGAAGTCTGGACTTAAACGACGTTTGCACTACTTCAAACTTTATTTCATCAACTCTGTTTAATGGGAGGCTCTCAAGGCAGATTTCATTCAAGTGAAGTTAAACAAAAAAGCTACATCGTGAGAATGAGTCCAACCAACAAATTGCAGGTTCATGTAATCTAACATGATACTGAGAAATCGCACAAGTATATAATAGCCCGGCAATTACTACTTACTACTACTTTTCAAAACCATTTTGTCGTTTTTGGTCTCCGTTTATTGCAATTTCTACCGTATAATTTTGTCTTTTCCGATCACACTATCTATACACTCAAAGACAAAAACTGAACACAGTTGTTTAGTTCAAACTATATGTATTTTTCATGTTTATATCAATTACAACTTACTTATTTAAACGTAAACCAAATTAAAGGTGATCAGAAAATTACTAGTTTTATTTAGAAAGGTTTAGTCATGATGGTTTGAAAGAAAATTCGCCAAAACATGGGAGAATCATTTAATGATAGATTTAAATAACAATTTATTCTATCACTAAATGTAGTGTTTTAATTTCACAGAAAAATCATTACTAACGCATCAATAATAAAAGTTAATGAATAGCTCAATTATTACTTCTTCAAGATAGAAGAACAACGTGATAGATAACACAAGGGATTTTAAAA
This sequence comes from Cimex lectularius, assembly GCF_000648675.2. Taxonomy (NCBI): domain Eukaryota; kingdom Metazoa; phylum Arthropoda; class Insecta; order Hemiptera; family Cimicidae; genus Cimex; species Cimex lectularius. Next base: position 518,877 of record NW_019392876.1, on the reverse strand, counting down.
GTTAGCAACGTGTAAAATATTTCGTATCTTTGCTTATAACTGTTTATAAATGGCACATTTAAAAAATGAAATAAAAATTAGGTTTTTATTATCGATAACTTTTCTTGCAAGAATTCTTATGCATATATATATAGGTCCTTTCCGATTATTCTGGTCTGGCCCACATATTCTCGCTGTTTTGTAATAAGCATTTTGATATTTTGGCTCTTTCAGTAGTTGCCTAAGTCTTAGTATGTCATTAGTGTAGGTTTCTGAAAACAGACGAACCTCTGAAGATTGATGGACCAAGTAAATACAAAAGCGAGAACAGACGGATTAGTAAGTTAGGAACCTGAACTTAAAGTGAAATGCATTTTAGTCCTAAAGGAACTTTTATACGTTAAGGGTTGATAAATTTGTCAATTATTGATCGATTGACTTACGGTACGATTCCTTCTATATCGAAATAGTGGAAAGATATGCGGACTCGCTGATTGGGCGATCCGTGGAAGAAGTAATGACATTCAATATCCCTGGGGTAGAAGCCGGGAAAGTTCGGACTTGTAAATCGTCCGGAAAGGCTCAAAGTGGAGCGGTAACGGAATGCGCATGGATAGTCCTCCACTTGCTTCCCTCCGGAGATGCCGAAACCTGAAAAAGACAACAACTGTGATATCACAATAAACTGTCAATTGTATAAATAACGAATAAATAAATAGATTATTTTTTGACAAAGACAACCATCCTTCATATTATCAGGCAAAGAAAAGTTCGTCCTAACGCTATTTATTTTCAAAGCTGTCGGCTTTTTGGTAAGCTCATTAGTAAATTCTCGAGGGCATGAGGCCAGCAAGCAAAAACCCTCCAGTTTAATTATTATTGCATCACATGTGTTTCCCTCTCGTCCGACTAATGGGGGAAATTAAATTTTGATTACGACACTTTTTTCCACATAAGGGCTCTTGTTGGTTTTGCCAACAGAGAGCAAAACGACTCCCACCAAATATCCCTCGGAAAATCATTAGCATTATTTGTTCGTAATTACAGTTGGTTAAAATTTTTCAAGCAAATTTTAATTTTTTCTAACAAACATGATTCAATTAATTATACATTTTATCTAAGGTCTTGGTCGAGATAAAAAAGTCAGTGTCACGAGCGGGACACTAACGTTTTCATCTCAACCAAGATTTCAGATAAAATGTATAATTAACTGAAATAATTAAATAGGTCAATTATGACCGCTACACATATATGGCTAAATAAATATACTATTTACTAAATTCACTAATTTCGTGGTCCGCTTGACCAATTAATACACTACAATTAATTAAGGTTTTTAGTTGAGATAAAAAGTCAATGGCACGAGCGGGATTCGAACCCACGATCTTCGGCTTGATACACCGCTGCTCTACCACTTGAGCTATGGTGACCTCGATCCACTCGGACACCAACTTCCCATCTCAACCGCACCTTTTGAATTTTCCCTCCTTTTTGCCATTTTTCCGAGTGGATCGAGGTCACGATAGCTCAAGTGGTAGAGCAGCGGCGTATCAAGCCAAAGATCGTGGGTTCGAATCCCGCTCGTGCCATTGACGTTTTATCTCAACTAAAAACCTTAATTAATTGTAATATACTATTTACACTATTTATGTGGGGTTGTTCCAAAAGAAGTAGTACAATCAAAATACAACGTGTCAAAAGCAAATTTCGACGAAATATGGTAAATGATCCTTGGTATCCCGCACATCGGGACGGAGATCACGCAGCATACTTATATGCACTACCTTCGTTTACAAAGCCAACCGAGCAGCGAGGCAAGCCTGCTACGTAATCGGCAAATTGTAGACTGAAGAGGGCTAAGCCATTTGAATTAGTTCTTTAGAAACATACTGTAGATACTCAATTAGACTAAACTATGACACTAATGTGTGGACTACAGTGCGTTTGTTAATTGTTTATTTCTAATTCACTAATTTTCGTGGTCCGCTTGACCAATTAATATCTTTCAATTAATTAAGCGGCGTATCTAGCCGAAGATCGTAGGTTCGAATCCCGCTGTGACACTGACTTTTTATCTCAACTAGAAACCTTAGTTAATTGAAAGATATTAATTGGTCAAGCGGACCACGAAACCGAGTGAATTTAATAAGTTAAAATGAAGTATAACTTCACTATAACTCTCCGTGGCCATTTCATTTGTGGCCGAATCAAATAGACATTTGTTCACGCCAGGTTTTTCCATTCACGAACGCGCTATGCCGTCGTCGCGCCGTAGATATTTGGAGTGGCGCGATGGAGTTTGGACCGGTCGAATATTCGGCACAGCCAGGCACGCCAGTTTAGTTTTGCCATTGAGGTGGTTTTTGGAACGGCGTCGCTCCGTTTGGACTGTTAGGAGCGATCGTAGTAGAGCAGCTGCGTATCTAGCCGAAGATCGTGGGTTCGAATCCCGCTCGTGACACTGACTTTTTTATCTCAACTATAAACCTTCATTAATTGTAAGTTTATTTCTAAATTAGTCATTATAAAATGAATATATGGTCTCATTTAATCAGTTTTAATAAATAACTGCATTATTTAAAAAAAATATTTTTTACTTAAAACAGATTTTTAATTAATTATTTTTACCGTTGGTAGACAATAAAAATATTGATATAAACGGTTAATAAAATAATTTGAAACTGTTCTTCATACAGTTTATGATCAGTATTGATTTACGAAACATTGCATAAGTCAATCACTAAGTTTATATGTATTGGGCCACTGCTTGATTAAATTGTTCAATGTATCTACAACTTTATTACTCATGAATAAACTGGATGTGGACTGAACAAAAGAGTTAGACCTTATTTTAAGGTCATTATTAAGGTAGCAGTTATTGATGTCTACAAATTGACATAATTGAATAGATGTTTTCCAATTTGTATAAAAACCGACTCAGTTCCAACATTGCCTAGGACTGAAAGAGTAACCAACTGTAATTACTAACAACTAATTATAGTTATACTCAATTAATTATACACAATTTTTTCGAAATGAACAATTTGTGTCACAGTCGTGGGTTCGAATCCCGCCTGTGACACAAATTTTGTTTAAATTTTTTAAATTGAGTATTTATATAATTAAGTAGAAGCCGATAAAATAATTAAAAATGTAGTATTAATTCTAATTATGTTTCAAAAAAGTTTTGGATTAGGTAGAAACCCAAAAAACTCTCATGAATCAAACATACAAACTGTTTTGTTTTTTAAATAAACTAATACAACACATACCACATCTGGTTTTGTAGAATTACACAACTTTTGTGTTGGAAAAAAATTACTCCATGAGAATCATAAAACGAGTTTATTCGTTTCGATTCGGAACTTTTGTTTTCCGTTTATGACATGATAAAAACCCTTTTCCTGGTTATATCGTAAAAACAGTTATGTGGCGATATAAACCGCCGGCGTGGCGATAGTTTTATCTTCGACCGGATATTCCCGAATACCGAATCAAATTGCCCCTCCCTTGTTTATATTCAACACCTTAACAATAACGTTTTTATCCTAGGCCCTTTTTACATGAGGCAATGGTCTTGTAAGGTATATGACTATAAATCTCTCGTTACGATCTATTTTATAAAGAAAAATCGCTTAGTTCTGGACCGTGTACAACCCAGCATTAGTATCCCTCAGTTCGCCGGTAGCCATTCCTATGCTAAGTTTTTAAATCCTACACCATGGAAAGTAAACGATCTGTCAGAGGGTGGAAGATTTCTAGTTCCATTTATACAATTTTTTAACCCCCCCCCAAAAAAAAAAAAAAATCGAAACAACAAACCAAGGCAATTTCATCAAATGCGTGAAAAATTAGCTAAGAAACTCGTCAGGGACAATCAATGTTATTTTTGTTAAAATGACCTGAAAACAAGTTAATCATTGTGTGACAATTTGTCTGTCCTTCCTCTTGTTTCCATTATCTCTGTATATCATTACCTCTCTCTATTTCTCTATAGATCCATCTGTCTATCTAACAAACTCTACCTCCCACTCTCTCTCTCTCTCTCTCTCTCTCTCTCTCTCTCTCTCTCTCTCTCTCTCTCTCTCTCTCTCATTCTCCCTCTCTCCCCATTCTCTCATATCTTTCCGCTTTAACATTCTCTCTTTATTTATATTTATAATTCAATGTGCGAGGCTTCTGTTATTGGTCTATTATTTCCATTATGATAATACAAATACAACATACATATAAATTAAATTTTTTCTCATTTTCATTTTTTCGGGTTTTTTCTCCTTCTCTATATTTCATTTGGCTTTCCCCTCTCACACATTTTCTCTTTTTCACTCCTTCTCTCTCCCTCTCTCTTACTCTCTTTTTCGCTATATCTTTTTCTCTTTATTTCCGTGTAAAAACACAACACGCCAGGCTTCGGTTATTCGTCTATAATTTTAAATTGATTGTAATATATTAATTGGTCAAGCGGACCACGAAATTAGTGAATTTAATTTTAAATATTTTAAAACGGTATTTTATTCATTCATTCTCTCACTCTCTCAACCCCCTCACTTTCTCTATCCCTCTCTCACTCTCGATTTTTCTTCTTGTATGCCGTGTTTATCCCTTTCTCTCTATCTCTTCCTTTTACTTTATCCCTCTCACTCACTCTCTCTCTCTCTCTCTCTCTCTCTCACACACACACACACACACACTCACTAACCTTTAAGCAAGTTTGTCGTGTTTTTCTTACTCTCTCTACTTTTTCTTTAATTTTCAGTCGGATAGAACTGCCATGACTATGTTCATAATATTTTTTTTTAAATCTCAGCCCGTAACCATGTTTGGAGAAATAGAAGGTTGGATGTTTAGCCAAATCTTGCTAGTACATAACGTCCCTCTCATTCTCTCTCAACCACTTACTTCTTTTTTCCCTCTCCCTCTTTCGCTTTTTCTTCCTTTATGCCGTGTTTATCCCTTTCTCTCTATCTGTCTATCAATCTATCTATCTATATATATATATTTCCCTCCGTCCCATTTTATAACGTTTTATCTCAAAAATAAATTTAAAGTCTTCCTTATTATTTGGTTTTAAACTTTTTAAAACAATTCTATGAAGTTGAAAAAACAATTCAACTTTAAATTCATTTGAAACTAAAATTATGAAAACAATGACGTTAATTTTTTTGAAAACGTTGAAAAACTTTTGTCCACATTGTCTAACTGATTAAATGATTTCTTTAATCATTGCCTTATATGTATAATATATTTTAGCTATTTTTCATATAAAAAGTATTACGTGTATTAAATTCTTTTAATTACTATAATATTTTATTACCTATTTAATATTATAATATTTTATTACCTAATTATGAATAAAGTAAATAAAGAGGTGATACTTTTACAAACATTATTTGAAACTACTGGAGGCGCATATTTAACATTAAATGTTAGAAATTGATAAGCATTTCTTTTTCTTTGGCGCATCCATTCGTTTCTTATAAACAGCGCCGGTGTCCTACTTGAAAAACGTATCCTCCTTGAGATCTGATCGTCAACGATTTCGCCCAATACATCATCCGGTCCTATCTACGGCCCCGTTGATCCGATCAAATTTATTGACATGATGATCGCTGTACAAATTATTTGGGGTCCTGTAATGCGCAAAAGAATCAAGTAGATTCGTTGCCATGATATTTCACCGTTTTGCAAAAAACGAGAATTGTTTATACTTGCCACGATATGAGACCAACTAATAATCGAATTGAAATAATATTTATTGTTCGTACAAATATGCTTAAGAAAAATTTATTCCTGTGAAAAGTAGCATTTACGTCGAAACAAAATTCAGTTCATTAGAACGAGTTATATTTATGTCCGAACGGAAAAAAAGGCTTAGTTCACCTACCACAGAGACTCCATACACGCACCCCACTACTCACTACCTTTTAAAAGGGACTTGACAACGCAAAAATCACACAGGCCCATAGTGAAGATGACGAAATGATGGAACGTGTCAGATGAGTACACAGAATATTAAATAAATATTAATTAAATTATTATGAATGAAAAAATTAAAAACGATAAACTTATATTACCATTGTAATACGTATTGTAATTAATACTTTAATTACTCATATATTAAATCTAATATTTTCTTTAGTAATTACCTGATACTTCATAATCAATACCTCATAGGTACACCTTATTAATGATCAAATAAAAACTGCAATAATTTATGTGCTCTTTCGTTTAAAATAATTGTTTTAATTTGTTTTTAATGGAATGCTTTAAATGATTTTCATCTTGTGGTAAGCACTAATGAGGCTATTTTGAAGGTCGTTGGGTCACAAGTACATCTTCCCACAACCAATATACTTTGCAATTCTAACCACATCGTACATGTAATTGTACCATTTAAAATTTAATTCAATAATACTTTTGTGTAAATAAACATGCTTGATTTATATTGTAGTTTATTAAAAGATTGTTTATGTGAGGTGTTTTCCTTTGGGCTAAATTAGACATTCAATAAATTAAACAAAATGTTTAAAGCATCCAGAATTTGGTTTTGGTGTTAAATATCATAACAGAATATCTGGACTAGCTTTTCTAATGTTAATTACAATGGATCCAATTGTGCCCCGTGAATTTCTTCTAACAAGCTACAAGTTTTCCAATCTTTTCTGAATGCCAACTTTCCTCTTTAGAAAGTTTAAGATATAAAAAGTTGTGCTAATGTTTAAAAATGCAATGGCCTTGTTTGTCGAGAAGATTTACAGAGGATTGTAAACGTGAGTTAGACGGTCCGCAAGGCCTAATTTTCACATAATTCGGTCTACCGTGGAAAAACGAATCGAGGCCAATTTTACGACCTTTTTTCCCCGCTTTTCACCTAACGTAATTTTCCGTAAGAATTGTTTCAACCCCTGAATTGGGGGAAAGTGTATCAACTTCCAACTTACACCGAAAGACAAATTATCCACTTTAAACGGTCATTTTTGTCAGTAAGGATACATTTATCAGAAATAATAGCTTTCGTTGATATAAAACAAATAATATCTTCTTGCCACCGATATATTTTATATTCAAGCATGAGAGCATTCAAGTGATTATACCGGTCAGTAGTCTTTGGTGTCTGTGGGAGTGTGTAACAAAAACTAGTTCATATTTCGGATTAATTGTTAGTTTATCTTTAACCAATTAATTAATTATTACGATTAATTTTTATGTAAGGTATTGGTTGAGACAAAAAAGTCAGTAGCACGAACGGGATTCGAACCCACGACTGTCGGCTAAATACGCCGCTGCTGTCCCACTTGAGCTATCATGACCTCGATCCGCTCGGACACTAACTTCCCATCTCAAACTCACCTCTCGAATTTTCCCTCCTTTTTGCCACTTTTTAAATGTCGTGTAATCGATTTGGTTCTCGGCGACAAATGAAATGGCCACGGAGAGTTTTCATGAAGATATACTTCATTTGACTTATTAAATTCATTAGAGTTCGTAGTCCGATTGACCGAATAAATTTTTTCAATTAATTAATTTTTTATGCAAGGTACTGGTTGAAATAAAAAAGTCAGTGTAACGAGCGTGATTCGAACTCATGACCCTCGACTAAATACGCAGCTGCTCTGCCACTTGACCTTTCGTGACCTCGATCCCCTCGGCTGTAACTTCCCTTCTCAACCACACCTTTCGAATTTTCCCTCCTTTTTGCCTTTTATCAAATGTCGTGTAATCTATTTCATTCTCGGCGACAAATTAAATGGCTACGGAGAGCTTTAGTGAAGGTTTAAATACTTCATTTAAACTTATAGCTTTCAATTAATTAAGGTTTTTAGTTGAAATAAAAAAGTCAGTGTAACGAGCGGGATTCGAACTCATGATCCTTGGCTAAATACGCCTCTGCTCTACCACTTGAGCTATCGTGACTTCGATCCATTCGGATCCCCTTTCCATCTCAACATCACGTTTCGAATTTTCCTTCCTTTCTGTCCCCCTTCCCTCAACTGGTAGAGCAACGGCGTGTTTAGCCCAGGGTCGTGGGTTCGAATCTCGTTCGTGACACTGACTTTTTTATCTGAACCAATACCTTACATAAAGATTAATCAATTGAATAAAGTGCTTCGGTCAATCGGACTTCGAACTGTAATGAACATCTTTAACTTTAATTTTATTTAATAATAAAAGCAGGAGAGCATAAATAATTCATTAAAAAAATAAGTGTTTACTTGATTAAACATTAACATAGGTATTAAAATATGGGATAGTTGTCAATATTTGTTAACTTTATAACTTAAAAAATATAGTTTCATAGCCTTGGAAAAAGACTTTCTTAGAGGATCCTTCTACCTTGACCTATCCCAGATAGTTTTCAATATCCATCAAAATATAAGTTTGTAAATGATATATAATTTGGCAAGGCTGCTCTACCTTCATTTTAGCATAACGTGGCACTTGTCGCGATAGTGTTTCTATTTGAAAATTGTTAGCAAGAAAAAATGTATATGTTTTGCTGAATATACTTACGGAAGAAAAAATGCAGGATCTCGGACTTTTAGCAACGAATCTTATATATGTTCATCCATGTAAATAAATGGCGAACCAATTTTCGCGAGCCACTCCAATCCTATGATTTATGCATTTGGTATAAACGTGTCCGACTTACTGCTGGTAAAACGGTATTTCGCCTTGAAGCCGATGGCGTGCATGGAAGAAAACCTGCCGAGGAAATGAACCATAAGCCTGGGCCCGTTGGACATGATCGGCCTCGGGACTTCGTCACCACAGAAGACTTCCGATTTCTCAAGCCTCCCATCGAAGAAGTCGTACACGACGATCGAATCGACGCTTTCGCAGCTAAAAAAATATTTAAAATATTAATAAATTGTTAATTATTAAACACAGATTAAATTCAAGCTATCGAATGTTGCATAAGAAATTTTTTGTATGTTTTTTTGTGTCAATCATTTAGAGAATATAAAAAATATGGTACAAATAAATGTTAACATTTTCTTAAATAGATTGTAATGATTTTATTACCAGGTTTTTTTTATTGGTTACATATTAAACACGGATTAAATTTAAGCTATCGAATGTTGCATAGAAACTGTTTTTTTTATTGTGTGTTTTTTTCTGTCACTCATTTAGAGAATATAAAAAAATATGGTACAAATAAATGTTAACATTTTCTTAAATAGATTGTAATGATTTTATTACCAGGTTTTTTTATTGGTTACGTATTAAACACGGATTAAATTTAAGCTATCGAATGTTGCATAGAAACTGTTGTTTTTTATTGTGTGTTTTTTCTTTCTATTTAGAGAATATACAAAAATATGGTACAAATAAATGTTAACATTTTATTAAATAAATTGTGATGATTTTATTGCCAGGTTTTTATACTTATTGGAAAGCAATGATCCCTTTTCCTTCATAAAAATTCTTAGCATGTTTTTCTGTTAACATATTGATTAATTAGGTTAGTTTGTAAGTTCTGAAATTTCTGGGAGCAGAAGAAATTTTATTTATTGTTGCTCTACCGACAAAAGGCACCCATTAACGAAAAGCTCGGAAGAGAAACGTGTTGTTTTTCTCAACAAGCACACCACGCCTCAGATTTTTAAGCACCGTTCATTACACTTTTCAATTTGAGTTATCAGTGGCAAGAAAAGTTAAAAATTTGGTTTTTTATGATTTTATTAGAGAGAGAGAGGGGGGTTAAAAAATTGATATTGAAAGTTCCTTATTTAAATAAATATGCTTCCAAATAATTATTTGATTTTATGACACTAGATGTAAAGAAGAAAGGCAAAAAGACAAACAGAAAAGACTGTCTGACCCTGTATAAAAAAGCAAAACAGAAAAAGGAGTGATGAAGAGAGAAAGGTATCAGCGGATAAAGAGAGAGAAATTGACAATGGGAGAAAGACAATAGAGAGAGTGAGAGAGAGAGAAAAAGAGAGAGAGAATGTGAGTAGTAAAATGAATATAAATTCAAATTTTATTTACATGGTATGAAAGGGAAGATTTTTCAAAGTAATCAACGCTGGGAACAAATTGACAAAACACGGACAATCGTGCATAACAGACTAGAGAAACTTAAAAGAAACTTGAAGCAAACAATACTGGAAATTTAGAGGAATATTACAAAGAAAATTTCCGATTGGAAAGAGTAGAAGTGGATCCATTTCGATTTATGGAATGCCCTTTTTCCCCCTGTAACAAAAAATATTTCGTATTACCGAGTGTATGGAAATGCATACATTTTTTTCGATTTATCAACGCGACCTGCTGAGGAGTTCGTACCGTCAAGAAATTAGGATTATCTAGTTTTGAATTAACAGGAGTCGACAGTACATGGCCGATGAATTCCTATGCTTTTGGATATTGACATCGGCGTGAGCAAAGGCGCCTAATTGCTTTCCGGCCTATCGGGATCGGCGGTCGCGGCCCTGATTGGTTCCTAAAAGCTCATTCCGCCCCCAACCGAATGATGGAGGAAATACAATTCCTCAGGTCGTTTCATCCGGAAAATTTGATTTTCGTTTCTCGAATGGTGCCCTCGTCTTTAATCTTCCTTTGCCGAACGAGGCTGGGTCGACGCTTCCGTTGTATCTAAATGGAAAGACGTAAGGAAAAAGAGTCTCTAATTTGACAAGGAATGGCGTGAATCGTTTCCTTTTATGTCCTCCGACATTTAACGAATTTATGCAACTAATTAGTCTTCTTTCAGAACCCTTTCCGCGGCTATTTACTGTTTGTTTTATGAAGGGATTCTAAATAAAGGCATCCCACTGGAGGAGCACAAAAGGAAAATAAACACAGACGGTGAATGAGACAACCGTATAAATCATTTTAACATTACAATTCATTATTCCGTTACATTCTCAGTTCAATTGTTTTTCCAAAATTCATTGCTTCCCGACAGTTTTTCAATAACAAAAAATCCCGCTATTTCATTATAAATTCACTAGTTTTCGTAGTCCGCTTGATCAATTAATATCTTTCAATTAATTAAGGTTTTTAGTTGAGATAAAAAGTCAATGTCACGAACGGGATTCGAACCCACGATCTGCGGCTAGATACGCCGCTGTTCTACCACTGAGTCTTGAGCTATCGTGACTTCGATCCACTGGGACCCTAACTTCCCATCTCAACCCCGCCTATTGAAATTTCCCTCCTTTGCCATTTTTCAAATGTCGTGTAATCTATTTGATTCTCGGCGACAAATGAAATGGCCAAGGAGAGCTTTAGTGAAGTTATACTTCATTTTAACTTATTAAATTCACTAGTTTAACATTTGACATTGGAAAAATGGCAAAAAAAGGGAAATTTAAAAGGTGGGGTTGAGATGGAAAGTTAGTGTTTGAGTGGATTGAAGTCAAGTGGACCACAAAACCTAGTGAATTTAAAAAGTTAAAATGAAGTATAACTTCACTAAAGCTCTCCGTGGCCAATTCATTTGTCGCCGAGAATCAAATAGATTACACGACATTCGAAAAATGGCCAAAGAGAGGGAAAATTCAAAAGGTGGCATTGAGACTTTCATTATAAATTTAAACACAAGTAATAATGTGAAAAACGACTAAATCAATACTGATTATGATAAAATCAATTACATATTTTTAATTTACATTTTAAATATTCTCATCTAGATATACCAGAAAAACTAAAAATTATAGTTGATTAATTAAGGTTTTTAGTGAGATAAAAAAGTCCGTGACTCAACTAAAAACTTTATTAAATTGAAAGATAATAATTGGTCGAGCGGACCACGAAAACTAGTGAATTATAATTGATATTGCAACAAGAAAGAAAACTCAACCAGTAATGAAATCGGCAAAACAATACAGTGGGATCGCAATAGCCGGTAGATTTAATCTTATGGAAAAGAGTCAGAGATGATTCAGTAATCCGCAGGCTTAACCCCAGTTATGTTGTACCACCAGGATGGATTAGTCGAGTCTTCAAGCCGACATATCAATCCAATTCCAACGAAACGTAATCATTACACCAGAGCGAGCCTGTTTTCAGTAAAGGTTAACAATATTCAATGGCAAAAATTAATAATATTTTAAAGGCGCATTAATAAAACGCTAAATCTTACATATGACAGTTGGAATTAATAGTTTTTTCCATTATTGCTTCTTAGCAGTGCACCACAAAATTCTGTCAAAATTATTCAGAAATCGTGAGATGTCTGTATTGAGATAAACACAGCATCAATTACAAAACAGACACATGTGAACTCAGTCGCAGCTACGCCAATATCATTAATCAAATTCAATATAGATAACATGCATATATCATTACATTACAATCCAGACATCAGATATTTTTCATAGTCTAATTGTCCAACAATTTAGCTTTCCTTTTCCTATTTATCCCCGTCTGTATAATCCTGAAATGATAAACTGGCCGAACCATTACCAACGTTTTTTCCCTTCGTCACTTCCAAGAAGCCGACGCGTTATACAAAAATGTCTTTTCTATACCGACTTCCTTCCCCACCCCTTCAAAATCCAACGTATATAAACATAAAACAGCAAAGTCTTACTAGCATTCTAAACACGACACGCAAGAATGGCACAATTACACAGAAGACAAACACTTTGAGTGAGTAGAAATACTTTGATTGAATATAAAAAAATATATTTTGCATTGTATAAATTCACTTTTCCACATCCTAAATTTATATGTTAAACGTAAACAATGTTTGAAAATCCCAGGCCCTGAAGATGATCTCAATAAAGATCGAAACGTTGGCACGATAAAGAAAATGTTTGTCTGAAACCTACATCACACCAGACCGCATCTCACGATTTCTGAATAATTATCGATTAACGGTCACTAATCACCACACATTCTGTTAAAAGTTGAATTTTTCTAATCTCAAGAAAATTCTTGAAAAAATCAAAAGCCTTTTCGAACAGAAATCGTCGCACAGTATGATGGTAAAGAGAATCCAATATTCAGATAAAATGATTTTTGTCGACAACAGGTGGTTTTCGCTCGACCCTTCGGCATGGCTCCTTATTGGATGAAAAGATTTGAAAAAATGAGTAAGACAACTTATGAGCCTTCAGTATAAACAAATATTGAATATTATTATGTGGTACGGTTCAATTAGTGTTAGAGAGAGGATGGAATATGTTAGGAAGAGTTTAGACCGGTAGGATAAGGTTTGGTGAGGTAAGGTTAGGTTGGGTTATGGTTCTGGGCCGAGTTGGTTTTATTAGGTAGTTTTATTATTAGAGTAAGGGCTAGGGATAAATTTTGTTAAGCAAGTTGAATTAAGGGAATTGTTAGGGACTGGTTAGGCTAAGTAATGGCTATTGTTAGAGTAAGGTAGGATAGGTTTAACTATGAAACTTGAACAGTTGATGAACATATATAACGGTATCGTTTTTAACACTTAACAAAAAAAATTACAATGTGAGTAATTTTTTAAGAAAAATTAGACCATGAGATTACTATTACGGTTAGCTAAATTGTTTATAAATTTTTAATGACATGTCAGGGCTACGTTGTTCACAAACTGCGAGATGAGGATAAAACATCATATAATTTTTTTATGATACAGACTTTCATTGTGTTTTTAATTTAAATCTTAATATAAAAGTTTACAAATTAAAATTACATTAAATTATAATCAATTATGTATCTAAAAATATGTCAATAGTAAAAAATGGAGAGCAAAATCGCTCTCTGCGATGTAAAATTATGTTGATATGTGCTAGCTGTTACATTGTCAATAATTAAATAATGCTATAAAAACTAAATCCCTTTCTTTATAACCTAAAAATCAATAAAATAATATAATAACAAATGAATATGTAATCACAAAAATGACAATTGTCGTTTATTTATTTTTTTTAACATGGAAAATTATATAGGATTTTTGGTTTATTTGTTCTCTTTTTTTAATTTCGCATACCAATTCTACAGTTAGCCAAATAAGTTTATAATGGAAGGACATATTGGCCAATGAACCAATGTGTTTCACAAACGAAATCCAGTCCGACTCTGTTTAGTGTATCTGAATTTTTCCAAACGTAACAAAAATATTGTTTTGTGACTCTTTCTGTTAAAAGGATTGATGGGAAACAACGCTAGGCATGAATCTTGTTAATTCCTTCTGTACAATTGACTACCATATTCGTCTTATCATACTCGGCCAGTTATGCAGACAAAAAAAAATCATTTAAATTGTTTTCAAAAATAACAAAATATTTTACACAGGAGAGTTTATATATATATGGCTATTGAAAGTTTGTCTTTTCTTTGAACAGTATTATAGTATAACAATTCTCTTAATTGTTTTTACGTTTTTCTCCAATTTTATTTTTCTACTCAACAAGTCAATGACTAACACAAAATTAATCGACCAGTTAAGTTTTTTCTATAGAAATTGTAAAGTGATTTAATGAAACTTTTGGACAAATTATCATGTTCATTGCACAGTAAAATGAGAAAAAAATAAAACCCAAAACTGATATAATTTTACATCGCTTGGTGATCTGCTATGCTATAAATTAATAAGTGATTTTTAAAAGAAAGCAAATAATTGTATCTTGTGGAACAAATAGAACCGTTATTCCACTTTCTCGACGAAACCAATCCGTCTTTTTTTCATGTTTACGTTTCAGGTTTAACCTATCTAAATTTCTAATCATTTTTTAAATTTAAATATAATTTCATCTATCAATATTTCTCACAATACCGTAGAAAATTGTCTGATTTATCTGTATAAGAAAACAGATGATAAATGAAGACCGATTGACCTCTTTTCTCGAAAGGAAAAACGAACGGAGCTTAAAAATAGATATAAATTAGGAAAGCTGTGGCAGAGACGGATGTTTTTTTCATCGCATTCTTTTCCATTTAAATTAAAGTTTTATAATCAAAATCGCCCACATTCTTTATTGGAAAAAAGGGTTGCTTTATGTAAAAATAATAGTAATTTTTAATAACATCATTAACCACTTGGATTCCCTGAAAAACTTCCGTTCGCATCCGGTATTAGATGCAGTTTTTCTTTGAGCGGAGGGGAGGTCATACACTGGAGGAGATCTCAATCGCTGTAGTTTTTTTGGTTTGTAGTATGCGGTATGCGTTCTCTGGCAGAGGACACACCTTGCTGGAATGTTACGATCTTTAGTATAAGTTTCCGCCAGGTGGGGCCAGCATATTGTTTATATATATATATATATATATATATATATATATATATATATATATATATATTGGTGATGGTTTTGAAAAAGTGTATGGAGGAGAATCTTCTGTTTCGTCCCCGTCGTTAATGAGAAAAGATTGGGAGATGAGATGCCTGTTGGAGTCTTGAAGGTGGTACATTTATGTTTGTTCGGATTTTCATTTTTCATTTTTATTTTAAAGAACCGCCCGCCTATTTTGTTTATCATTTACTTATTATTATACCGGGAAGCCCGGTCTAAGGATTGGCCGCCCCACTCCGGGTACCACACATCAGTCGCTTTTATGGCCTAGCCTTTTTTGTCTCAGCACGCTCCACTTTCCATTTTTTCTATTTTTTTTTTGTGTGAACCCGCAAACGCTTTTCTACAGACCTCTTTCTGTAAAATCTCTTCTAGCATCGCTTGGAATTTTTTCTGGATTGATTTTACACCTCGCCAAAACGCCGGAGTTGCTGGTACTTGTAAGTGGGCCGTCCTCCCCAAATACCCTATTTTTCATCGCTACTGGATCCTTCTATTTCCTGCCCACCTTTTATCATTCGCCACAACATCAGCTTGGTGAGTCTATTATTTCATTTCTTTATTTTATATTTCAATCATTTTTTATTTTAAAAACTGTTTTATTTTATATTTTTTCTACGCCTCCCGATTACGTTCGGGTGGTCCTCCGTCCGTTAAAACCGTACAATGTTGATTGTCAATTGCTTGATTTATGGTTATTGTTATTTTTGGCTTTTCTAATACGTCTGCTTGTTTTTCAACAATAATGTCCTCGGATGGGATTTTTGGGATTTGATTTGATCTTTTTGGCTACAAGGTGACAATTTTATCGTCTTGGTTGATTTATTGAATATTTTTTTATTTTACTTATTTATTTATTTTTTATTGGAAGCGAGGTAGAAGATTTATTAATCAAGACCAATTCATTAATCATTCCATTTCGAAATATAACAGAGAAATAGAAAATATAGTTATAAATACTTTTAATTAAGAAACGTAATTCTTAGAAAAAAACGTATAAATTCTTTCGTTTATCACTATCTGCATTTTTCACAACTCTCCCTCTTTCTTCTCTAACCTCACCCAAACTCAAGTCCCTATGCTAAACTGATTATAAATTTAACCTGTAGCCAACCTAATCATAATGTAATCATAATCCTTTCCCTACCTAAATTAACCTTACTTAACTTTACCCCTAATCCCTAACTTTAATCCTAATCGGTTGGGTTAAATTTATGGTTAGGTTATAGGTCTGGTTAGGGTTGGGTTTACGGTTAAGTTTAGGGTAAGGATGAGGGTAAAGTGAGATTAGAGTTGTGAATTTTTTTATAGGCTTATATTTTTCGAATATGTCAGCCCAAAAACATCAATATCCATGTTAAAACCCCAAAATAATATAAAATAATTCATAATTTCCCAAGAAATTCTTCAGTTAAACAATTTGGCAACTGAACAGGCTAAAAGTAAAAAGATTCGATAATCTATGGCAGGTTACACAAAAGTTAAAAATATAAAATAAATAAATAAACCGGGAAAGGACAAATATAACCAGTATATAGCAATGTAGTAAATAGTAAGGCAATAAATTGATATATAATATATAAGAAACAATTTTAACACATTTTTATAATCTAGTGCAAAATAAACATAATCTATAAAATAAAATAATTCTAGAATGAAGTATGATAAAAGAAATTCTCGCCGAACCTAATCCTGTTCATAAAAGAAAACCATTTCATATAAAAATCAATTACTACGTTTACAAACAAAACAATTTTTGGAATAAGAAAAGTAAATAATGACCACACATTTAAGAACAATTAAGTATTGAAAAATGAACCATATTAAAAATAACGAAATAAACAATTTAAAAGTCATAAACTGTAATAAAGCTAAAAACCACTCAGAGACATTAAATTTAAACCCAAAAACATACCAAATAAAAGTTTAGATTCGCAGATAGATAGTTCTAAATCAGTTTGAAATGAACATATTTAAAACATTTTTAAAACAAATTTCGTCTTTTACAAACCAACCACGCGTATTACCTTAGGTATAATACTAGGAAAAATATGTACGAACTTAAAGTATAAAAATAGTAAAATGGTAAACTCACTCTTTTGTAAATTCGTTTATCATAAATAAAGAAAACTCCGTGAAGACGAGTTGGATGCGCTGCCGGCCCGATGCGGAAAATTCGTATTGGCAGGTTGTTTTTGGCGGATAAGGACCTGGGTAACCGGGAGACGTGATGCTGCCGTTCGTCGAAAAATCGCTGCTCAACTTAACGTCGCAACTTGATCCTGCAAAACAATAAAAAATATAGTGAAATAAAACTAATCCGGATAAAAGTTGGAATGTTCTTTGCTTTAATGGATTATTGGGTAACGCTTAAAATGGGTGAAAAGAGAAGAATCTAAGTTTCAACCTAACATCCCCTGCCCCTTATTTTTCTCGGGTGCTATTCCGTGCTTAATGTTGGGGAAAGTTAAGGATGATATTTGTTCATTTGAAAAAAAGAAGTAGTTGAATCGGAAAAATCAGACATTTTTTCTTTACATTAAAAACATTAATCTAAAGGAAATTACTAACCATATAAACCATTCTTTAATAAAAACATTAAAATTAATTAAAATAATTAAATGTGTGGTGATTAGTGACCGTTAGTCTACGATTATTCGGAAATCGTGAGATGCGGTCTGATATGACGTAGGTTTCAGAAAAACATTTTATTTATCGTGCCAACGTTTCTATCTTTATTGAGATCATCTTCAGGGATCTTACGTAGAAAACAAACACTTTGAGCACTGAAGATGATCTCAATAATGATCGAAACCTTGGCACGATAAAGAAAATGTTTTCTGAAACCTACGTTACAGTGGTTCCAAAAAAAAGCGCCATTTCTAAAAAAAAACTTCAACATGTGTATAAACAAAAATTTCGCAAAAATTAGCACGATGAAATTTAAATGAGTAGACCTTACTGCCGACGCCAAATTTTTATTGCCGGACAGGAGTATGATAACAACTCCTGTATATGTAATTAGTTGAAACTACTTCTGGGAAATGTTGCAAAATAGATGCTGACGTACAAGCCTTTGAAATCAAAACATCAAAAATCAAAACACTGTCATTGTTTTGCATTGCAGAGAGCATCACTGCAGCATTCCGCAGACTTAACCAACCCAGTACCGGATTTTTTTTTAACAAACTGATTAAATAATACAGTCTCATCTGGCCCTTCTTTCGCGTGGAAACTAAATAATTCTCCTGGAGAAAGAGGAAGGAATGTTTGCAAGGACATCATGGAATCAGGAATAGAGTCGGAAAAAGGACAAATATTACAACTGGAGGAACCAAGTTGCACTAATTGCCTGGAAACATTCAATGCGCACCGTCGTCTCGAAATGCAAACCGATTTATTTTTTTATTTTTTAAAAATATGTAAAAGAGACGCCATTTGAGTTGAAATTTAGGGTTGGGCGTAAACGATTTTCTCCGATGAAGAGTTCATTTTTAATTTCTTGCTGTACGTAACATAACAAACAAACTCTTTTGATGTTTTGTATTACGAAGCGATGTAGTTTAATTATAGACGAATTACATTCCTATCAAATATTAAACCAAGGTTTTTTGCATTATATCATTCAATCATTTTTTCTTTCCCTCTTTATCATTCGCTCTTTATTTCCCATTTTCAAATTCAATATGCGTGGCTTGTTTTATTTGCCATTGTACCAAAAAATATTGGACCAGGAAGTCATATCTCAAATTTTTCTCTTTATATCTATCTATAAAATTCAATATGCGTGACTTTTGTTATTTGTCTATCATGGCGTTTATGATAATACAAATACAACATACATATAACTTAAATTTTTTCTCATTTTCATTTTTTCACTTTCTCTCTCTCTCACTCTCTCTCTCTCCATCTCTCTCTCTTTTACTCTCTCTCTTTCTTTCTCTCTCTCTCTTCTCTCTCTCTTTCATTTGGCTCTCCCCTCTCACTCTTTTTCTCTCGTTCACTTCTTCTCTCGCCCTCTCTATTTCTCTCCTTTTCGCTATATCTTTTTCGCTTTATTTCCGTGTAAAAATACAACACGCGAGGTTTCGGTTATTTGTCCTTATGCTAATGTACATACAAAATACATATAACTTAAATTTTCTCTTATTCTCAAATTTCTCTCTCTCCCTTTCTCCCTCTTACCATCTTTCCCTCTCTCTGTCTACCTATCCCCTTTTCTCTCATATTCCCTCTTTTTTCTTTCTCTCTATATTCATCTATCTATATCTTTCTTTCAATATAAATAGCATCTATTTTTTATTTGGGAATCATGTTGCCCGTGAATTTGTTCAAAATAAACTCAGCTAAAATTGATAGGATCATCAGAAACGTTCTGAGCTATATTGGAGAAGAAATATATTTTAAACTTTTCTGTAATTAACTTAACTGTAATTAATTTCTAAGTCTATATTTGTTTAAAAAATGTATCTCTTTGCTCGTGGTAAAACCACTTTTAATTTGATAAATGTTTTCCTTTCGTTTAAAGATAAAATTAGATTTGCATTAATCATGTATTAGTTTAATAGTTTAAATTAAAACCGTAGTGATCTACCAGAACGTGTGCTTTGGCTCTGTGGTTAGGGTATCGGAGGATTATTTGGTACGTCGTTTTTAGTTCGATTCCCGAAAAGTTCGAAAATAATATAAAAAATGTATATTTGTCTATTTTGCATTCTTGCCTTGAAAACCCAGCGGATTATTTTGCTTTATTTGACTTTTACCAGTACATGATTACATCTTATTAATACCATTAATAATAGTAAAGGTAGTCGTAATATTTTTGTCAATAAACAAACTAGCTAGCAAATTTACATTTTCCCTAAATATATTTTTAACGTTTATAGTTTCTTACGTACATAGATATAGTTTCTTTTTATTCAACATTTCTTTCATCGAACTTATTTGTTATTTTGCTTTCATAATATAAATTATTACGATTAATTAAGGTTTTTAGTTGAGACAAAAACCTTTATTAATCGTAATATATTAATTGGTCAAGCGGACCACGAAATTAGTGAATTTAATATAAATTATTTTGACATAATTAATTTACATTTCATTAGGAGTTATACAAGTTCGTATTGAGAAGCATTATTTTATATTGTTTAAAAAAAATATTACGGCATTTTATATAAGTTTTATTTTTTTAACGGTTGTGTTAAATATTAAATGAAAATACGAGATACTTCTTAGTGAAAGAAACTTCGCCAGAAGAAATGCTTCTGCCAAGTTTCTCTCAGCCAGGATAATTTTTTTCATATTTTCAACAAATAAAGGAATACAATATCAAGAGTATCCTATTTATATGTAAATTCGGATGGAAGGGAAAATTGTTTTTCCAATGTATTTTTATTAAAAAGCCCGACTAGCCTCGATGTCTAGAAACGGTAGCTTTCCCTTGTTTACGATAAATACTGTTGAACTAACTTTTGAACTGGTGTAAAACCGAGAGGGAAAGATGCTGTATCGTTTTATTTCGTTTTTATGATGTTTGAGAAATATTAATTTTTCACGTAGTTCAAAAAGGATTTGAATTTTGCCAACATGAGTTGCTGCATGTTTGACGATAATGAGTGATGTGTAGCCTTTTAATTTTTATAACTGGTTTTCAATATAAAATCCTTGTTCAATGATGACCCACCTATTCACAGTGTCTTCTTTCCAACCTGATCCATATCTCACAATATCAGCCAACACGTGTTTATTTGTTCTTATTTGTACTAACTTGCAGGCAAAGATTAACAATTATATTAGAGGAAAAATTAATAATTTTCTGTCAGGGAAGGAAAATAGGTCACACTTTGCATAGGAAAAAAATATGAACGACAAAAAAAACAACGTACAAAAATTATAATTAAACTAATTCAATAAAAATGTCTAAGTCAAATCATCAGACAGGCAAGAGAAACGAGGTTAGCAGTAAAAATCTTGGAACGAACTGGGGGTCGTTTATAAGAGAAAAAAAGAGAAGAGAAATAAGTGTAAAACTTTTTTTTGATCTGAAAAAGACAATCGATAATTCATAATAAATGTATACGAAAATATTACTAAACAACTTACAATAAATACTACATTATATTTATAAAACACGACACAAGAATATAAATATTTTAATTTTTTTAACGGATGTAACGCACGTGATGGGAATATTATTTTATAAGAACGCCAATTCCAATTTTATTCATATGCAAATTTGTGAACGCTTTGAATTATTTAGACGCTTTTATAATTCCTTCTGAGTTGCGACAGTTTTTCGATCACGTTCAGTAAAAGCATAAAAAAATAATTACTATTGAGAAAAACAGACGATATAGAACAAAATAATATAACTAAAGATAATGCAATAGTGAAGAAAAATCTTCCAAAAGGAGCACTATAGAATAGCAGTCAAAAACGTCGATAAATGTACACATATTAGAACCGACATCGAAGTGAGTTGTTCCAAATGTGTAAACAAATATATCAATTACTGGTGTAAGAAAGATAATCTAAAAATAAATGCAAAATTGGCAAGGAATTTCTTGGAATAAATCTTTCCATCACGATGTGAAATCCTTGCTCGTGATCATTTCAATCTTCTTCGTCCACTCGCAGGACGGAACAATTTTACCCAAACATAACAAATTATAATTAATAAAAATACAACAGGAAAAATTTCTTAAAACGCAATGATAATTTGTAGATCATGAAATGCGGTCTGGTATGACGCAGGTTTCAGAAAAACATTTTCTTTATCGTGCCACGTTTCGATCTTTATTGATATCATCTTCAGGGCCAGGGATTTATAAACGTATTTTAAATTTTACAAATACATGTAGGAGGTGAGAAAAAATGAGTTTATACAATGTTAGAACTTTTAGATTTAATCAAAGTATTTGTACTCACTCCAAGCGTTTATTTTCTGTGTAGTTGTGTTGTTCTTGTGTGAGATAGGATGTTTTATGTTTATATATGTTTGATTTTGAAGGGGTGGAGAAGGAAGTCAGGATAGAAAGACATTATTAAATGAGTAGCCGGCTTCTTTGAGGCGAAAGGAGCCGAGAGAGCCGACAATAGGAAAAATGAGTAATGGTTCGGCCTGATTCTCCTTTCAGGATTACATAGACGGGGATAATTAGGGAAAAGAAACCCAAATTGTTGAAGAATTAGACTGTGTAGAAATATTTGATGTTTGATACTGAATGTGATTAATGATATTAGCGTATCAAATTCAATATCGATAACACACACACACACACACACACACACACACACACACACATATATATATATATATATATATATATATAATCACATCACACAAAACACATATCATATATCATGTAAAACAATCATCACATTCCACACATCAAACATTTCTACACAGTCTAATTCTTCAAATAACAACAAACATAAACGGAACTTTTTAGAAATGGTTTACATCGACAGAGATAAACACAGCATCAATTACAGAACTGACACCTGTAAACTCAGTCGCAGCTACGCCAATATCATTAATCAAATTCAATATCGATAACATACATACATCACCACATAATAAAAAACATATAAAACAATTACAATTAATTAAGGTATTTTAGTTGAGATAAAAAAAGTCAATGGCACGAGGGGAATTCGAACCCACGATCTTCGGCTAGATACGCCGCTGCTCTATCTCTTGAGCTATCGTGACCTCGATCCACTCGGACATCAACTCCCCATCTCAACCCCACCTTTATGAGTTTTCCCTCCTTTTTGCCATTTTTCAAATGTCGTGTAATCAATTTGATTTTCGACTACAATTGAAATGGCGACGGAGAGTTTTAGTGAAGTGTACTTCAGTTAATACATTAAATTCACTAATTTCGTGGTCCGCTTGACCAATTAATACATTACAATTAAGTAAGGTTATTACTTGAGATGAAAAAACGTTAATGGCACGAGAGGGATTCGATCCCACGATCTTCGGCTAGATACGCCGCTGCTCTACCACATGAGCTTTCGTGCCCTCGATCCACTCGGACACCAACTTCCTATCTCAACCCCACCTTTTGAATTTTCCCTCCTTTTTGTCATTTTTCAAATGTTGGTAATCGGATTGGATTCTCGACGACAAATGAAATGGCCACGGAGAGCTTTAGTGATGTATACTTCATTTTAAATCATTAAATTCACTAATTTCGTGGTCCGCCTGACCAATTAATATATTACAATTAATTAAGGTTTTTTTAGTTGAGATAAAAAAGTCAATGGCATCCCACTACACGACATTTTAAAAATGGCAAAAAGGAGGGAAAATTCAAAAGGTGCGGTTGAGATGGGAAGTTAGTGTCCGAGTGGATCGAGGTCACGATAGCTCAAGTGGTAGAGCAGCGGCGTATCTAGCCGAAGATCGTGGGTTCGAATCCCGCTCGCGCCATTGACTTCTTTATCTTAATTAAAAAACCTTAATTAATTGTAATGTATTAATTGGTCAAGCGGACCAAGAAATTAGTGAATTTAATGCTATAAAACAATCATTACATTACACACACTAAACATTGCTACATCTAATTCTTCAACAATTTGGCTTTCCTTTCTCTAATTATCCCGTCTATATAATCCTGAAAGGAGAATCAGGCCGAACCATTACCCATTTTTTCCCATTGTCGGCTGTTTTCACCTCATAGAAGTCGATTCCTCATATAAAAATGTCTTTCTATCCAGACTTCCTTCCACAGCCCTTCAAAATCTAACGTATATAAGCATAAAACATCAATATCTCACTGGCACTCTCAACACGACATCCAAGATTGACACAATTACGCAGAAAACAAACAGTACAAATAATTTGATTGAATATAAAATTTTCTAGAAGTGTACAAATTCGTTTTTATTTTTTTTTCCTTAACATCCTACATTTGGAAAATTTACACAATGTTTATAAATCCCAGCCCCCCGAACATGGTCTCATTAAAGATCGAAATGTTTCCACGATAAAGAAAATGTTTTTCTAAAACCTACGTCACACCAAACCGCATCTCACAATCTCCAAATAATCATTGACTAACGGTCACTAAACATCCAAACATTAAAACGTAATGAAACATTTAAATTTCAATTATAATTATTTCCATAATAATAATTTTATCACTGTGGCACTCTCAACACGACACACATGGATGGCACAATTACACAGAAGACAAACACTTTGAGCCCTGAAGATGATCTCAATAAAAGATCGAAACGTTGGCACGATAAAGAACATGTTTTTCTGAAACCTACATCACACCCGACCGCATCTCACGATATCTGAATAACTATCGATTAACGGTCACTAATCTCTACAAATAATTTTATCATTTACACCGTAATAATCTTTTACACTTTTTTAAATAAGGTGTATGCCTCTCAAGGTCCATTGAATTATTATTGCATCTATAATACGAAATTTGACTTACATGTTATTAATTTATTAATTACTGGATGGACAGTTTTCTCGGTTTATGTTTCGTCCAACCTGTTTTGCATTCTTTTTTCTGTTTTCATTTATACCCGCCGATGACGTGATTTGCCTGTTCTGGAATCTGGACAAGCAGGTCTATTCTTTTCCATCACACAGTATTTCCGTATGCCCGGGGATCGGGACATACGGAAGTACTGGAAAACGCTGAAAAATCGCCTTTGTTTCCTTTGGAGTGGTCGGGCTATGAAATGTCAGTATGAAAAAATTGGTGTCAACTATGCGTTGCTCTGTTTTCCTTATTATTCTTTTAACTTCCACTACCTTGTGGTAGTGTTTGGTTAGCGAGTTCTTCTTTAATTTCCTCTCCAAGGCACGTGTAGATCTATCTCTAGTTGAGATCACGACCAGGTAGATATTTTGTTTTCTATGCGGGTACGTTTTGACATTCAACTCTTTATTAAAATTAATTAAGGTTTTTAGTTGAGATAAAAAAGTCAAAGGCACGAGCGGGATTCGAACCCACGATCTTCGGCTTGATACGCCGCTGCTCTACCATTTGAGCTATCGTGACCTCGATCCACTCGGACACCAACTTCCCATCTCAACCGCACCTTTTGAATTTTCCCTCCTTTTTGCCGTTTTTCAAAAACCACAAAGGTTACTCGGCTTTAAAAAAAAAATCTTTTAGTTCTTTGAAAAAACAATTTTTTTATTAGATTTTTTAAGTCGGAAAATATTACATGCGAAATAGCCTGTTTTGTTATCATATTAGTACAATTTAAAAACAAGTAAATGTGTAATTAATTTCCTTTTAGTTTT
The DNA here is from genome assembly GCF_000648675.2 of Cimex lectularius. Taxonomy (NCBI): domain Eukaryota; kingdom Metazoa; phylum Arthropoda; class Insecta; order Hemiptera; family Cimicidae; genus Cimex; species Cimex lectularius. The sequence continues at coordinate 493,389 of NW_019392876.1, read as the reverse complement.
TCTTTTGTTATTTGTGACAATTTTGAAACTTTTAAACATTCTAAATGTTGTCATTTATATTTTTGTAGAAAATTTGTAGCATGAAATTTGTTCAGATATCGTAGATCAGAATGGAAGGGAAAAACAGTTTTACCACAGAACAAATGGGACAGCAATGATAACTGATCGAACGATAAATAATCAGTAGTAGAAAAACCGGTACACATACATAATTTAGCCCTAGCCTGGTTGTGACGCCTTTAAAAGTAATGCCCTTTCACTTCTCAAAGGACGAAAAATTTTTCTCCAGCGGGCTTGATATCAATGACGTCCGGAAATAACAAAGAAACCGGATGGATGAGAAAATCCATAAATTGTCCTGGATGTCCCGACGACTCTTTCACAACACCTACATCGTCAAACTGAATTACTGCGAATAGAAAAGCACATCCTTATTTAATAGCCTGAGTAGGATGTTTTTGTTTTTATATATTCTTTTTTTAATTAGACCCATATTAGAATATTTTTAGTACGTATGTACATAATGAACAATCGATTTGTTTTTAAGTGTCAACAAAAATCAAAAAGCAACTGCTTAGGACCCATATAAAATATTGTGCTGTTAGTATTTGTTAATTTGAGTTAATTTAGTTTTATCTCTATAATTGAGAGGGATACTAAAGGATATGAGCATGCCGCCAAAAAGAAAAACAAACAGTTAAAAAGTAAGATTAATTCCAAGCTCTCCTTTCATATAAATCTACCTTATATACATTTCCATTACGGCTCAATTCGTTTTTAGGTTATTAACAAGGAGGCCCTCGCATAAAATACGGCCGGCAAGTGGGAAATGAATAAGGGTTGCATGGATGTTGACAGGTAATTTACTTCTCCCCGTACTGTTTACGCTTTTTTTCTCGGCGAGTAAAGAGAGTCGAGGTATATAAAACGTGTTATAAAAGGATTCTTTGCTTACATCCTACTGGAATGAAAAGGGTTCTGTTTGTACAGAACCTAACAAACCATCAACGATTACGCACGTTGTTGTCGCTATGGATACACCCTTGCATTATTTTAAGTATCTTATTGAAATTTAAGGTTATGGCTGTATCAATTGAACCAATATAATTTTCTCCTTTTTTATTAAATAATGCATACCTCTCTTCTCACTGTTAGCTCGACCGGCCTAGTTTCGTGAGATAAAATCATAGAATATCCAATGCATATCTTTGCCCTGAACTGTGAATTATGAAGATTTACATCATTTATTCTCATAGTACTAAACTAACGGAAGAACGAAGAAAATTATTGTCGAAAAGGAAATTGAATTTACCTCTGTGGAAGTGCTTACACCCAATTACCCCGATGAATATCGAGACTCTGGGGTAGTTCGAATGCTAACCAGATTGTCATATTTTTATCTTGTTCCTGTGTATTTGTTATTTTAATGACAACTGACGAGGCGCTAGGGTATAGAGATAAGATCTTAGCGATATAATAAATAAAAGTCAAAGTTGGTTACCGTTATGTCATACATCATATACTACAGTTATACTATATACTAGGCTGGAGACACGGGAGAAAAAATTAGTAGGTTTAAAACACGATTAAGACAAAGAAAAAATCAACCCTGGGCCCAGAAGAGGTAATGCAATGTATCTTTGTGGGGGGGGGTCCGAATTTAAACGAAAAGATTTTTACGATAAATAAACAATTTATTTGAAAAAATCTGTCATTGTTTTTTTGTTTTTTTCGGCCGGCTAGCTGCCTGGGCTATTGCCGGCACCTCACATTTCTTCCACCTCATGTTTTATAAATTTATTTATTTTTTAATTTAATTTAATTTTTTTTTTAATTAGCTTTTTTGTAGGAAGTCTGGCAATCTTTCTGGTTGTGTTCTGGGACGTTATTTCTACATTTTTAGCCCTCCCACACGTGGTGAAAAGGCTCTGAAACTATCTCATTCACTAACATTCAATCCTAGCCTAGCCTATAGGCGGGTTTCAGAGTAATCGATATTCCTCTGAAGACCCGCCCTCTTTCACGCTAATAAATACATCCATACATTATGTACAATTAAAATTACAATTAATNTTATATAATATATAAATATATTTATATTTTAGGTCGTTTTACAATAAATAAATAATTTATTTGGAAAAATTTGTTATTGTTAATATAATAATTTATGGTACCTATATGGTAACACCGTATATTTGTGGTAATTTATATAATATATAAATGTATTTATATTTCAGGTTTTTTACAATAAAAAATAATTTATTTGAAAAAAATCTGTCATTGTTAAAATATTAATTTATGGTAGATATATGTTAACACCGTATATTTATGGTAATTTATATAATATATATATATGTATTTATATTTCAGGTCTTTTTATAATAAATAAATAATTTATTTGGAAAAATCTGTCATTGTTAAAATAATAATTTATGGTAGATACATGTTAACACCGTATATTTATGGTAATGTATATAATATATAAATGTATTTATATTTCAGGTCTTTTTATAATAAATAAATAATTTATTTGGAAAAATCTGTCTTGTTAAAATAATAATTTATGGTAGATACATGTTAACACTGTATATTTATGGTAATTTATATAATATAAAATGTATTTATATTTCAGGGCTTTTTATAATAAATAAATAATTTATTTTGAAAAAATCCATCATTGTTAAAATAATAATTTATGGTAGATATATGTTAACACCGTACATTTATGGTAATTTATATAATATATACATGTATTTATATTTTAGGTCTTTTTATAATAAATAAATAATTTATATATGGCAATTTATATAATATATAAATGTGATTATATTTTAAGTCTAGGTATTTCGGAAATATTCAAAAAATATTTATATGATGGTTATTGAAAAATGTACTTGCGATATTGGTTTTTAAATTAATAAAAAAGGAATACAAAAATATTTTTAGAAAGTCATACCTCATTTCTCGCATATTTTTTTCACATAATATTAGTGCAATATTATTCCGTATGTTATAACTGTCTTTTTGGGAATTTTAGGTGTAAGCGAAAAGGCAAAATTTAATGAAGGTGCTGAATTATTCTAAAGTGTAAGTTAGGTATCGTATGCTAGGACACGCGGCTTATCGTCTGGATTACAATTTAGTCTTCAAACGCCGTCTAAGTCGCCATGAAGGAAAACTTTGTTCTCCGAATATTTGGGCCCAAGGGCTAAGCTGAAGTGTCAACATGCCAACATGTTCCAAGTTCTAAAACAGGAGTATTTCCCAATGAGTCATAGCATGATGAATTATGATATGTGTTTAACAAATCCCAGAATAAAGAGCGAGATTCAGAAAAAATTCATTATGCTATGGACTTTAAAAATGTTCAAGTTAAGAATATCTTTCACGTTTGAGACTGACCTCATTTTTCATTCCAGAGTTCGCGTCATGTTTCAAGATGGATTTCGTAAACTTAGAACCCTTGATACACAGTAAGTTTGATAAGCTCACATCGTCACAAATATTTCCTACAAAACATTGCATTCGACGAAACTTCCGACAAGAAATCTTATTACAGACTTTTACTTCTGATATACTTCATTTTAAAACCTAAGAGAATCTCTTCTCCACTTTTGTGTTAATAGCAAGATCACATCTCTAAGATCACTCACAACCAGCTAAAATCATAGCGATTTCTATTCTCCTAAAACCAAACCATCCTTTGTCTAAAATTCTCTCTTCATTACAGCCTGCAAAAAGTGTAACAAATTTTCCATAGATGTCAACAATTTTAAACCTCTTCTGTTTTTTCCTCTAACAAAAAAATTGTAAATTGCTCAGGAACATATTTATTTTTCCACATATAATCTGTTGATCCCATTCTTTACCACATGTATTTATTTTCATAATTTGTCATAAGTCAAACCTCTATCATCTGGGCTGGGACCTGATAAACTGGAACCAGAGTGTGGACATACCACTAGATAGTTTATTTCGATCCAGTACTTAATAAAATTTTGGTATTAACCAATATAATAATATATAATAAATTCATAAATCCATAATAAATTTATGTCGTTTAGTTAGTTTTCCGTTTAAAAGAATTTGGGCGTAGATTTATCTAGCGAACGACCAGAACAATTTTGTGACTAGGTCAGAACTGTAAAAATAAATTTCGTTATACGAGCTGCCGGCTTAAATCTGGTAACATTTGGTTAAAAACTCATGAGAAAATACGTCTCTGGTTAAGCAATCTTTGTCACGATTTCTCGAAACTTCAGAAAGAAACGTAAACATGTCCGAAAATATCGAGAATGTAAAATCATTCATCCACGGAGATGAAATAACGCAGAAAATAAAAGGTTAAGAACAAAACTAAAGGAGAATGTGCTTGTAAAACATTGACTTCTTTAATCCAAGGACTTACCGCCTGCCATCATTTTACATGGAAGAGATTTCAACATAAAAGTCTCTGTTGAGCATGTAGTTGAGATGGAACATTTCACACCTGTGTTTTTATGCCAGGGTAAATATGAAACAGTTGTAGGCTAATTTTTTTTACAAAAGAAGCGTGATTGCTATCTCGCTAGATTTTGGAAGTGTTTTATTTAATTGGTAGAACTTAATATTTTAAATAATTTAAAACAATTACAGGCGACTTGTATATATTATTTAAAGGTAAATTCCCATCTGTATTTCTATTGCCATCATTTTAAAGAGAGTTTCATAGAAAAATGAAGGACTAATTTAAAACGAAATTTTAAAAAAACGCATAATAGCAATGTGATAAGCAAATTGCTAATGGTCAAACTAATTTTTTTCAAATTTTACCGATGTTACAAGATATAGTACAGTTTTCACTATGACAACGGGTGTCTTCAAGCGGATTAACGAGTTATCCTTTTAAAAAAATACATTATTTTTCAACCATCTAAATTTCCTTGTAATGTTATTATTAACTTAGATTTAATTTTTTTAATTGTGGTAGTTTTTCTTTATTAAAAGCCTTATATAAAAAATTGGTGTGATACCATTAAAGCCATCAAGCTTTCACAAAGGAGATTACATCACCTTGAGAAGCTTATGATTTAAGCCTCCTAGCGTAGTAATTATCATTAATTCCGAATATAAACAAAAACTTTATTGATTACAAAAATATTAAATAGAGTTTTTATAAAGTGTTCAAAGCCAGTGATTTATTACTTATGGTTTCCTATCACTACTTGCCCAATTTACGCGCGAAAGCAAACGATTTTGTTAATTATTAGCCGGAATAAAATAAGTTTCCTTTTAAAATTCAAAATCAAATTAGAGAAGACACTTTTTGATTTAATATAATCAACGTGTCAAGACGCCGTTCTAACTTTTCATTTTTCAGGGAGATTGGGTTGAAGCATCTATCTGAAAACTGTCAAGTTAGGACCGTCTCTACTTAGCCGTTTATCCTCCAAAGAGACTTGTCTCAAAGCACTTTTACTTTAGCTGACGTTTTGATCCAATCACTGCATGAAAATTGGTGAAGTAATAATCATTACTTGTGCACGTAACGTATAATGACTGTTCTACAGTGTGTAACGTGTTTTGTATTTAGCGATCAAGCATTACCTGTTGCATAATTTTTTTAAAATTCATGTATTATTGTGTGCAGTGTATTCTTTAAAATGTATGCTGCACATTGTACTGTCTCTTGAATAGCAGTATTATATTTGTTTAATATTTGAAAGTATCCTGTTTGTCAAGTTTGTTTTTATTTTATATATTCTGAGTTTTTGAATTTACTTTAATGGATTTTTTTCTTTCAGATAGAAACAAATTACGGAATACAGTTTGATGGTAATTAACGAAGAGATATTACCAAAAGTGACAAATCGTAAATAAAATGATAAATACTGCAATCATAAGTACATCTTATTGAATAGTTAAATATGTATGTGTAGAGATTAGTGACCGTTAATCGATAGTTATTCAGATATCGTGAGATGCGGTCGGGTGTGATGTAGGTTTCAGAAAAACATTTTCTTTATCGTGCCATTGGATTGCCATGGCACGATAAAGAAAATGTTTTTCTGAAACGTACATCACACCCGACCGCATCTCACGATATCTGAATAACTATTAAATATGTATAATAACACAATTATAACCCCATTATATTTCGTGGTTCGATTGTCCAAATAACGCCTTTCAGTTAATTAATCTTTATATAAGGCGATTGAAATGAAAACAGTTGAAAAATAGTGTCACAAGCGGGATTCGAACCCACGACCTTCTGCTAAATACGCCGCTGGTCTACTACTTGAGCTATCGTCACTTCGATCCAATCGGACACCAACTTCCCATCACAATCCGCCTTTCGAATTTTCCCTCCTTTTTCCATTTTTCAAATGTCGAGTAATCACGATTCAATTCTCAGCGACAAATGAAATGGCCACGGAGAGCTTTTGTGAAGATATACTTCATTTTACTTATTAAAGCCATTATATTTCGTGGTCAGATTGACCAAATAACTTATTTCAATTAATTAATATTTATGTAAGGTTTTCGTTGATCGAAGTCACAATAGCTCAATTGGTAGAGCAGAGGCGTATTTAGCCGAAGGTTTGGTTCGAATCCCGTTCGTGACACTAACTTTTTCATTTCAACCAATACCTTACATAAACATTAATTAATTGAAACAATTATTACGTTTAAGTGCATTAAGAAAACCTAATATGTTTTGCCACAAAGAAATAAAACATACGTTTATTTATTTTTTAAATTAATTTATTTATTCCATTGCTTTGGAAACCACCACCATCACCACAAGATGGTTGATCACCAAATGAATTGTTAAATGCATAGCAGGCAGGGGAGTTAACAATTTATTTATCATTCAGGATTTGGATAAACGATAAGCGGAAAGGCTGGGGATAACTAGATTTAAAAGACAATATTCCGATAAAATCGAGGCTTCTGCCACAAAGTGAAAAATATCTTCCATTACCCATGAGTTCCTTAAAGAGAACAGTTCGTTTCCGTTATAATTCCAGGGTACAAAATATAGAAATGTTTGCTCACAACACATACTTAGGAACATTAAGGCTGGGTTTACACCTGAACGATAAGATATTTATCGCAGAAACATTAGCTGAACGATTTTTATTCTAAGATAAGTGAGGTTCACACTGAAGCGATAAGACATGAGCCAGCCAGCCAATCACAAAGCCATTTTCCTCACCCTTTGAGTTTGCCAACTACACCCTTCGCAATATCGTACTACAATGAAAGAAAAGAAACACTGCCTGTCTCTCGATACACGTATCTTACGACACGTGTCGCAATCGTACAGGTGTGAACTAATTTTGTCGATCCATCTCGTATTTTAGAGGCCTGAGCGTTGCGTATCTTACAATTATCGTTTGTCGATTACAACATTAAGATGTGTATCTTATCGCTCTGGTGTGAACCCTACTTAACAAACTCAAAAAGGAGGAAAAGGTGGAGCTCACCTGGAGGATTAGGGAAACAAAATGAATGTTCCAAATCCTTACAAAGGAGAAAAAAAGGTGGAATATAGGCTTTCCTTAGTCAATTCTCATGATTAGCTTTCCTAATTCGACTTAGGATGAACAACAGCATAAGTTTTCGTGGTCCGGAAGGGAAAGGTTTTTTAATAAAAATATTTCAGAACTTCATACATCACCTCCTATCTCTGAAACCCCCAGATCTGCCAAGTGTAGCAGAGGATGGAACGACAAGCGCTATTAAATAACTCGAACTTTACTGAAAGCTGAACCAGGTCCTGGATGAACTTATCATTCCAAACCCTATTTACTGCGAACTTAGCAAATGTGCCTTTACGTTGTAAGTAGTAATGTCAATTTCGACGATTTACAACATCAATTTCCTTATCCTTGTCATTCAAACTCTCTGGCGCATTTTCCTAAAAATTAAAAATGTAGATTTATCAGATTTACGGTCAAGTTCCATACGTCTCGAGTAGCTTTGAAAAAGTTGATGTTTCTTTGAAGGACCTCGATTATATCTGATCGGATGATTATATCATCTGCATACAAAACTTTAAGCTCATAGTTATAAGCTAAACAACTTATGAAAATTATTTTTTAACCAATTATAATTAATAAATTAGTGAAGGAAAAGTAAATGTGGATCCAATCAACAGGTCACAAATGTATTAGGAAAGAGAGTATGTTTGTTTGGTTTTTTGTATTGGTCAGGATATTCAAGGAACTATTAGATTATTAGAACAACAAACTAAACAAAAGACATGGTAAATCATAAATGGACCTCTTATAGACGTAAAAATTTGTGTTAGAATAAAAAAAGTTGTTGAAACAACTGAAACAACTTNATATATATTTATTTTTTTAAATTTTAAACCATATCGTTCTATACGAATCAAACAGCTGACACAATTACTTCGACAATCCGGCTTGTTCTCATTACTGTAAGACTTGCAAACATTCATCTTGCTCTTTACCACCAGATTTAATTAAATCAGGATTCTAGACAGAACAATGATTTTAATTTGTCTCCTCGGCAATAAATACACATCAAGAGGTAACAAAGTCAGATAAGCCATATGCGTAATAAAATATGAATAATACAATTAAAACGTATTTCAACATCACATGAAGGTATTTGTTTTTATTTTGAATATTAGTTTTTGTTTTTTAAAACCCCCAACACAATATTTGTTTAAAGTAACATTTCTTAAAGTTGTATTTTTTATTTATAATGTGATATATGCGTTTCACTGTCTTATTGCACAGTGAAATAAATATTATTATCATTTTTTCAAAATGTTTTTCTGAAACCTACATCACACCAGACCGCATCTCACGATTTCTGAATAGTTATTATCAGTGCGAAAATAAATCATCAAATCAAAAGTTTCTAAAAAACAGTAAGGCGTTGTGTTAGCGGTTTTGTTTTACACTTCTTTGTTATTTTCTTTAATAACAGACGAATCTGGACAGCTCCTTTAAGAGTTTTTCACTCAGTTTTAGAAAAGCACATTGCTTCCAATTTTCCCCTATTTTTTCAAGAGGGGATTCTTTCTTAACCGCCCAAAGTAAAAAATTCAACCCATACACTCCTGGATAAAACCCGGCTACAGTCCCGTCAAAATAATCCCCGTTAAATTTGTAATCGAGTTTCCTGTAATTTTTTTTATCCATCCCCCCGTGTTACGAAAATAGAAAGGAATTCGAATTGAAATGGAAACCCATTGTTAATACAACTCGAAATCTATTGATTTTGAAATTATTCATGATTTCCTATGCCTAATATGCTAACTAGAAATGTGAATCATCTTTGGGATTTGTTTTAATAAAAATGTACATTTTTTCATCAATCAAAAGAAAATATTTATATTTTGAAAAAAAACACTTTTAATGAGAAGTTCGTGAAATACTTGAATTAGTTGAACTTTTTATATTATAAATGGTTTTCTGGGTACAGTACAATTCTTAAGCATTTTCTAATCATGTATGACATCAATCATAGTTTGGTCATAAAATTAATTTTGTTGTTCAATACCAAACATTTTGCACTATTTTAAGGCCAGAAATTTTATAATTATTTTAAAACGATTTTAGTAAATCTAATTTGACCACTTTTCTTCCATATGCACGTGTCTCGCGACACTCTTCAATAGTTCAGGAGGTTATCCTACATGTCAAATTTGAAAAATCTGTTTTATTCAACGTTCTATTCTCAATTGTATTCGAAATATTTCAATTTTTAAGTTACTTTCACCTTTCACAACTTTATTCCATAAATCTCCTCTCATCTCATAAAACGTTTATCCTTCTCTATATTTGATTACACTAATAAAAAGATAAAAAACCCTATGAAATTAATATATTTTTTATTTTTATTTTAAGGTAAAAAAATATTAAAAAAACACGGCAGTAAAAGATCGAAATAAAAGATCTGAAAACTTATCAGACTGGCATTCATCAAAAAGGTAGACATTTTGTTATTAATTTATTTTTAAAATTTTATGTTTTTATATTCAGTACATCTTAATCTTACAATGAAATTGTAGAGATGTAGAGTGGTAAATATAAATCCTTTAACAGACTAACGGTTTGTTTCTTGAAATAACCTTTGGTCTCTTATTAGAGAATAACTAGGCAAAATTATTGGAGAGTGGTTCTAACGTCTCCTGTATATTCCGTTTAATCGTATATTAATAATTTTATACTGAAAAGTGATAACCTTATAACCTAATATATGAAATCTATTAAATTGTTAAATTACAGTTTTAAAAGATATTGAATTATATCAAATTTAATATTAATGTAATCATTCTTTTAGGTAGTCATGCGGCGCTCCGTGTAGGCTAAACCCGCACTTTTCCTCTGTCTTCCAAAACTGTATAATCATATATTGGGTTGTCCGGAAAATAATGCAGGATTTTGGTATTAAACAAAAAAAAAGAAACTAGTTACTTTAAAGCAATGTTCTTTAATCAAAATAATTTCCCNATTCATACAAATGAGTAATCCTGTAAACGTAAACAGAATATTTTATATAGATTTTTTTTAATGAAAACTTAAAATCCTGCATTATTTTCCGGACAACCCAATAAAACGCACAATGTTATCAACTAGCAATTAATGTTTGTTTTAACACTGAATTATTTATTATAAAATGTAATAATCTAATTTAAAAGATTTCATGTTTTAGTATGGTTGTACGTGAACATACAACAACGGTTCCAGAGAAGGTGTTACCTAATAGAGGCACTAAAATAAAACATTTAAAATGAAACGCCCTTGTTTTTTTATTGTTTGTAAACTTAAATTTGATCTCATTTACAGAAAACATTATTTCCGGCATGTACGTAAGGATAAAATGTTCCACATTACTGTATTATTAGTAAATATGATCGAATGTTAAAATGGAAACACACACTCACGATGCTATTCTTTTTAAATGTGATATTAATTTTTGAAGTAATTTAATTAAATTATTTTCTTTGGGATGATATATTGTAATTTTTCATAAATTTTACTGCTACAAATTTTTCATACTAGTAAAATTGTTTGCTTGTTTATTAATTTGTCAAACTGCACAGATATCATAAAAATGAGATTTTTACATGACAAACTAATCATTAATTATATGAAGAAAGAGTTGGTTGATCCTGCTGACCTCTTCCTGAGGTTATCCTTCAATGTCAATATTGTTGATTAGATACATTTGGTGTAAAAATATACTCTTTATATAAGGGACTTATCGATATTTCTGCCACGTACGAAGTCTTGTTTTTTCAAAGAATTACGCAATGGTTGCTGATTTTTTTTCTGAAACAAGCCAACCTCAGCAATGCCATTTAATTCTCATGAATTGCAGTTGTTGGATCTCAATGAACATGAAATAAATAAATAAAAAACTTTTTGCAAATATCATATAATATTGCAGCTTACGTAAAACTTACGAAAGTATAGTTATTCAGATATCGTGAGATGCGGTCGGGTGTGATGTAGGTTTCAGAAAAACATTTTCTTTATCGTGACAACGTTTCGATCTTTTATTGAGATCATCTTCAGGGCCTGGGATTTACAAATAATGTTCACATTTAACAATTACATTTAGGATGTGGAAAAGTGAATTTATACAATGCAAAATATATTTTATATTCAAACAAAGTATTTCTACTCACTCAAAGTGTTTGTCTTCTGTGTAATTGTGCCATCCTTGCGTGTCGTGTTGAGACCTACATCACACCGGACCGCATCTCACGATATCTGAATAACTATCGATTAACGGTCACTAATCTCTACACATTACATAAGTATGTTTACAATAAAATGCAATACCGTACGAAACAGAACAATCTGAAACATTCAATCTTTCAACTGTCGATACAGCAGACATGACCGAAAAACTAAACTAACACAATTTGTAAATTGTTGATATTTATAGAAATCAAGCGAATGTAAAGTTTTACCACTTTTGTCATGTTATATAACGATAAATCTGGCTACTTACTGTTAATGAAATATTGTAATCAAATATGGCAAGTTGGTAATAAAAGGGTGTTTTGAGGGACCAACTTCGACAACCTTATCGTCAAATATGATAACAGGATTAAGAAAGCTATTTAACTTGCCTGGTTTTGTTTGGGGCACTTCAAAACTTTATGCTGTCCGCATAATTCTGTTTCTACCTTGTAAAGGGTCTGGCATGAAAAATATTTTGTTTCCTCCATTTTTCAAAAAATTGAGTAAAAATTTAATGAAAATAATAAAAAATATATTAGAGATATAAATGGCACGAACAAAACCTTGCACTGATTATGTTGGCCGAACAAAAAAAACAAAAAGAACATTTTCTAACCAAATATTAACAAATACGTTATGGTTGGGAGTAAATGAATGAAATAAAAACAATAAAAAGCTAATAATCTGTGTTACAGGAAATTATCAATAAATGAACTAAAACTCTCATTTCATAAATACATATAAATTTCTCTCTACTAATCTTTCTTTATTTCCCCTTATTTTCTTTCTCTTTCTATCTCTCTTTCTCTCTGTCATTCTCTCTCTCTCTCTTTCATTCTCTCTCTCTCTCTCTCTCTCTCTCTCTCTCTCTCTCTCTCTCAATATCTCCTTACATCATCAAGTAATTTTTCAAGCTATTTTTCATTTTTTAGACTTATGTGTTTCTAGCGGTTCAATGTTCATGATCATAATCTTTTCAGGATAAAAGAGTTGCTAAATGATTTTTGTTTTGTGTTTTGGAATTAACAACTCAATTGAATATCGAGTTAATATTAAGTTCATTATAAAAATGTTTATAATTTTCATATGAATCTTGTGGAGTTTTATATTTCAATATTTCGTAAATTGAGGTACAAATTGCTAAAGTTTGTACATATGCCAATTTGAGGTTGCCCAATAATAAAATGTATCGTCATTAAAATTGTTGATTTGTTAATCATATATACATTTATATCATCTGGATCGATTACATACTTGCAATATTTTATTGTATCAGATATCTATACGATTACGTGCTTCATGTGTAAGGAAAAAAGTAAATAATAAAATAGTTACCATTTTAGCACTACTATTTGTTAATTTCAAAACAAAAAGTAAAAACTTTTAACAACTCTTTTTTACTAAAAATCATTAGGATCATGAACAATATACCATTAGAACTAAAAAATCAAAAAAATAAAAAATAATTCAAAAATTAAATATATATATGCATTATATATACACGTACGTTTTATATTTACATGATATTATTATCTTAGCTTATTATATGTTGTTTTTGTTTTTAAAATCAAATTTATTAATTGTTAACGTTAACGTACGATACTATAATTATTAATTGTTTTTGGAATACTAACATAGATATAGACATTTGAAATATCTTAAAGATAAATGAGTAAAAATATTCTCAACGTTACCTTGACTTATCATTGCAAGAGCAACTTTATTTAAAAACTTTCAAATAATGTTTTCTGCTGAAAAATATTAGTCTAGCTCAGGAAACGATTTTTTGACGGACTTTCGTATGCTTTGGTAAAAAAAAATCTTCGCCTTCCAAATTTTATTGAGAAGCGACAAAGCTGTATAGCCCCCAGAGGACTTTTTGGCCGTGTGCCACAAACGAATCCCAAACAGCGTTCACCAAATAGTAATCTCCTTCGGAATTTTTAAAAACGATCTTTGTCAAAATAAAGTAAATGTTGTTTACAACCGGTTTTATTTTTTTAAATGTGGTTTAAAGAAAGACTTTTATTCAAATTTTAAAGTTTCAAATACATCGACAGAACAAAAAGAGTGTACTTTCTCAAACTTAGATCATTTATTTATTCATGTCGTTCCTTACTTTTATATTATGCTAGTAACATTTTTTAATTACCTTAAAGTTGTGAATTAGCGGACCAAGATGAAATACAAAGTGCTGGGTAAAAACAGTAAAGCAACTCGTAGATAAATCTTTTTATATTTTAAAAACGCTCTCTTTTTATGATATTGAGTTATACTGAATTATTTATTATTTGTCTGCAGATGTAAAAATCCATCACAAATTGTAATGAAATGTATTATGTCTTATGCATTTTTACACAAGTCACTAAAAAGGTTTTCAAATTTAATATCCGTTCTAAAGTGAAGCATGAAAATGGTCAACATTTCTTATTGACATATTGTATAAAAACAAAACATAAAAACACTTGCGTCGAATGCACTGATTAGCATTACGAAATAAATCAGTTGAAAATTTAATTTTCCCACGTCTGCTTGATAAAAGCTCAGTAAATTCATTTATCGGACAAAGAACAAAATTATTTTTCTTTTGTTTCAAGTCAAAATTCATATGAAAGTGAGGAAGTATTATGTTCATGAATGATTATTGAAGTATGTTTGAAGTATGATTTCTTTTAATAATAAAAAGGTACTTCGAAATCCTAAAACCATCGAATTTCATTTACCGCAAAAACTTATAAGCTTTAGCAATTAAGGTAGAGAAAAAATATTTCCCGATATTTACAAACTGTAAAAAATTAATGTTAAGGGTGGCTTAAAAAAATTACCTTTTAAAAAGCAAAACCTTCTCTTTAAAGATATTCCTTATGAACGATTAATTCTATCGACTGTTGTATTAAACAACCAGTATGGTTCTATCACAAAAATGAGTCCAAAATTAGTCCAGTGAAACTGTTCACTAGTTGAACAGATGTGGAAACGAGCCTTTTGTCCTTTGTTCAGGTCAGGTTAGTTTCCATCGATTTCCAACCCTTTCCTCTCTAACCCCGGATTCGAAATTAATCCTTTTTATCGTATTAGCCCTTCAGTAAGACGATTAAGTGATTGTAATTATGCAATTATACATGAATAAATTATAATTGAAACCGTTGGATCTTTAGACCAATTAATTCGATCAGGTTAAAAGGAAATTAATACACGGCTATTTGAGTTTGTTCAAGGGTGTTATTTAACTTTTCCGTGCTGACATAACAGTCCAACATTACTCTGTCGAGCTTGTATTGAGAGAAAAACAACTTTCCTTTTAATACATTGTTATGTTAAAATGTTTCAATTTTAATCCAATCTAATCGGTATATTTAAGTACATTGAAATACTTATGGATAAAGTTTGGAACTACGGTAAAAATCATATTCGAATCGATTCCAAGCTTGAGATGAGGCGAGAGAGCTTTTAGTTACGACGAAGTAAGGAATTCTAAATAATACAGTGTTGCCCTCTTGATGTAAGCCTCCTTGGGGATATTTTGGGGCCGGCAATGGAGCAAGTCCGTACGCTAATCTGTAAGCAAACTTTAATTAATTTTTTTAAACATGAAAAGGTAATTAATGCCCAATCACTATTTCTTATATCGTTATATGTTTGATTAAGCAGAAAAAGTTTGAAAAACGTGCTCTCACGGGTGCTCTTTATTGCTCAAACCTTGGCCATTCATTAAAATATTTTCGTTATTTATATACTTTTCTATCTCTTCCATATGAATAATAAGAAAACTACTGTAAACCTGTTTAAATAAATTGTAACATGTGTACAAACGTGGTAGAATAACACAATTTTTACAATCTTGAAAAAAGTCGTTATTCGCCCATTAAAACGTAACTCACTACCATCATACATTATAATCAAATTTAACCATGTTTTATGAAATAATAATGAAATAATATTTTTAGAAGAGATTTTTATTATTACTTGATTTCTTTATTTAATTAATTGGAAAGGTTTCTTATTATTATGTTATTAGACAATGTTATGTTTCCTTTTAAGAAAAAGTGAGGTTAATATTTGATATTGTTTGATAGCTAAAAACATAATAATATTGATACTTTCGTTTTCAAAGAATTTGTTAGTTATAGATTAAACTAACTGTAATGTTGTGTATCCTATCTGTAAAAATAAATTTTACAACATCAACTTGATTGATGTTTGAACTTTTTATCTTTTAATTGCCATTAAATATCATGTTTTTGTTAAAGCTATCTGCGAAAGTTTGTTATCAATATAATTGTGTAATCTACGTAATTTTTTGTTGAATAAATTAATTCTTAAAAATTGATTTAAAATGGAGGTATTTCGAAATAATTGTTAATAGCTACGGACGTGGGTAGATCGTTTTCAGTTATTTATTTTTGTCATACTAACTGTTAGAAACTGAGAAAAAATATTGAAGATATTTAAATAGTTTTTAAATGTAATGCCTTTGTTCTATAAGCGCTTTAGCGTCGATTATTTTATTTTATCTAGTATAAGGAAATATTAAGTAAGATGAAGATATATTGTATGTGATTATATAGAATATAATCCGTTACAAAAGCCAATAACCACTGCTAGTAAATGCGACGAAGAACATTTTTGTGGAATAAATCAATTTAGATTCGTTTTAAATACTTCATCATCCTTTTGAAAATAGGAATTTTCAAAGCAATAAAAACACATTTTTTGACTGGATTCGCCGGGAAGGGCATATTTTTTCTGCCGATGCCCCCTGCTGTACTTAAACATTCTTAACATATCTGGAATTTTTCGAAGTTCAACGTTGTTACAACCATTAGAAAGGTGAATTCCACTTTTATATTTTTGGTACAAGGTTTAGACTTTTTGAAATTTTAAAGGAGAGAAAAAACGTTGAAATCATTAAACACTTTTCTAATGTGTTATTTTGCACCTACAATTCTTATTTATAGAAGCCGGATCTGAGCTATTTCGCGTTTATCAAGTTCTAAACCTTTGTACAGGTACATGTGTTTTAGATTAGTCGTAAGTTATTGCTATTGATACTAAAAAAATCGGAGGCATTTGGAAAGGGCAAAATATGGGGAAAACCTAGTGTTTGTTTTTCAAAATTTTATATTCCTCGATTTTCTGGATTAAAAGGACTATCAGTGTACCATTATAGTCCCTGGGAATGTTAGGACGAATCGGTCTTCAAGAAAATTTGAGATCGCCTTTAACAAACTTAAATATGCCAGTCTGTAGCCATATTTAGGACTGTTTTGCCTTAATGGTGACATTAACATGGGTCAAAAGCTTTGAAGTAACAAATGAATTTGCTTTTTTCCTCACGACGATAACAGGTGTTCGTAAGTGAAAAAGTGATCGATACTTCTAACACTGAAAACAAAATAATTATGTATTGTATATACTTCGAATTTGCTTGCTCGCGCATTATCTGGTTTAACAAAGTAGGCCAGAACCCTCCACCTCAAGTTAAAAAATTGTTTTCTTATAAATTTAATATCCTCGAGATTTAAGGATTACCTTTTAAACGTTTTCTCTATTATTCTTTATTTAGAAAATCCATATTGCAATCATTATGAGATACTCTGTGTGTACATTACTTCTCCAATTTTTTCATTACTTATTGAAATCGTAAAATAATACCTTTTTTTGAGTAAGTTATGAAATATATTTATCTATTTTATTCACCTTAAGAAAAAACAACAATATCGACCAGATTTACCTATTCCATAATAGTAATTGGTTTTACATATAAGCTATTTTGTAAAATGTGCTATCGAACATTATTTTAAATAAATGTTTACATGGTAAGGTATGAAATACGCTCAGCCAAATTAGCGCACCACCAGATTTTTTAAGCACAAATCGAAATGTTAAGAAAAATAGCTACATCTCTTAATGTTTATTCATTTGGACATGAATTATAACCGTCTCCAGTTATCCGTATAACCGTTTCTTAAATATTCAGGAATTCTCTTTGGTTCATTTCCCAGTTTTACCGCGTTGGCTTTATTTTTTTAAGAAATATTTTATAAAAATTTAAATAGTGATAACTTTCGATTTACATCATCCATAAGAAATAACGACTGTATTAATTAACCTAAGGTACATAATGAAAACGTAAATGTAAAACAAAAGTTTACATTATAATATTAAATTTGAGGAATTCAGACATCTCTGCACCGATAACTGTACTATTAATAAATGAAACAATTTTTAAAACAGTTTAAGTTATCATCAAATATTACATCAACTCAGCCATGATTCAACTAACATTCTGCTAAGTCAGTGACCTATGGGTAATTCGATTTTGCGACCATTTGATTTAACTTGAACTTGGCCCATTGATTAATTGGGTTGCCGAAATGTTGTCATTAGCCAATGTAATTTGAAGTCACAACTGCTAAAGCGAATTTGGATTCAAATCTTCAAATTCCAATTCCATTCTCTCTCACTCTCTCTCTTTCTCTCTCTCTCTCTCTCTCTCTCTCTCTCCTCTCTCCCATTCACCCCCTCTCTCTCACTCTTTCCCTCTCGCTCTCTCTTTTTCATCATCGTTTAATTGACTTACTTATTAAGTCCTCCAGCAGCAACTGTAATGGTTTTATATTAAGTATTTAGTTATGTAACGAATATACTTTCCTTTCAAAATTCTGCGTAATAGCCCTCTGTGTAGACAAACTTCTTCTTGTAAAACTTTTCCTCTACCTCGTCAAAACAATAATTAATTTCCAGTTGAAAAAGTAATAAACAAGATGAACGGGCTGTACCCTTAACGTATTGTAGAGACTTGTTCATCTCTACTGTCTCACATTTGCTGATTCATAATATTTAACTTATAAGTAATTTGTTGACAATTTAAACCTAAAATACAAGGACCGGCAAAGTCGTTCCGCACTATTTTATGAGCAAATTACCGATTTTAGCTATTTAATGAGTACTTTATTTTTAAGAAAAATAATAATTTTTGTGTCAAGTAAAAAGCTCAGTTAGCTGTTAATTAAATTTATTTATAGCTAATATGTTGTTTATCTTTTTATTATTGTGGTTTTTATTTTTATGTACAATAAATTGTAATAATTTTTATAGAAATGGCTTATTTTGGGGTTAATTTGTAGTCATTGAAATTAATTCAACTAAGTGCAAAGTTGGAATTTAGGGGATCTTATTGCCAAATAGTTTCCAGAGTATGCGGAAAGGTCGGGCTTTTACACACGACGGCGGGCTTGATTAGCAAATGTCCTTGATTTGTACTGGAACCTACGGAAATTCCGCATTTCAATCCTGATTTCCATGAATCTACCCCTGGCCAGTGAAACGTCAAAGGGTTCAAGGGATATTCCAAATTTGTCATTAAGCTTTCCCCAATAGGAAATTAACATCAAATCAAACATAAATTATACAAGGAAATTTAACGTCAACTCATGCTTTAAATACTTTCAATAATATATCAAAAACAATTGAAATTGAATAATAGGTGTCCGCAATTTTGTTTTTTAACTTTCACAATATTAAAAAATAATGGACACCTCATGAAACTTAAAAATGCATTAGAAATACAATTATGGCGATATTTGCAATTAAACAACGTGTAATAAATAATTCGTCCGTACATTTTCCAGAGCAAGCCAAAAGTATAATCGATCGATCCTAACAGCGTAAAGTAAAATCTCGTTCAAGGAACTTCTTGGTTAGAAAGAATCAGTCAATTCCATCAAATTTTGTTATCAACTCCACTAGCAAAGTTTTAAAGGAAAAAGCCTTTCAGATGTTGTTGAGGTTTTTTTTATCAATATTGGCAGAATACATTGTATATTAGGTTTAGTAAATAGGAAATTTAGAAAAGAAAGGCAAAATTTACCATAAAATCATTACCAGTTCAGGCTAATTTAAAATTATTTATTCAAAAATGAAACAATATTAATTAAATTTATTTATATTTTTAACTATTTATAAGTTTTAAAAATGCGAAACACGTAAAACTTAATTAAAGCAATGCCAGTACATTAGATATTAACTTTAGTTCAAGGATCATTGTATTTCTTTTATAATTATAAATTGTACCTTACCATAAAAATAACGTTTGCGAAATCTAGGTACATAACAATTTATAGAAAAGATGGGTAAAGATAATAACTAATTTTACCTTCGATGCAAATTAATATTTAAAAAACTTACTTGTGGCGCTGACAGAAGGCCCTAATTGAGGAGATGATTCAGGTTCAACTCCATTTTCTGAAAAATAAAACGATTTCTGTAAATTAAACAACAAATTTCAAACGGAAGTATAAGAATATTGAAATCCCAGTGACTCAATAAACGTATTGAATAGAAAAATTGAATAACCTGTACGTATTACTTAAATAAGTTTAGATTTATTGGGTACTTAAAATCCCACAGTCAGTCCTCTCCTTATACACTAAAAGATATACCTATCAATACAATGGAATAGCACTGTTTTCTCAAAAAATTGGGACAGAAACCGTAAATACTAGCTGACTACTCAAGCAAAATTGTTCTAATGTCAGGTGGTATTCCTAACCTCCATTCTTCTCTATAAGGAGCCAAGGAATAACACACGTCCAAACCCATCACTCTCACTGACGCGTAAATACACAAAACTATCAATACTATATACAATAAAACAACCCTGTTTCCTCCACGAATCTGAACAGAGTTCCAGGTACTCGCTGCGGTGCTAAGTACATTTCTCAATGCATTCCTACCCGCTCTCTATATGGAACCAAAAAATGGCACATCGAGCAACCATTCTCTATATAATGAACAGTGTCAATCTCTCATGGCCTATTCTTAGTCGGAGAGCATGTACAATCTTCTTTGGTTCAGATCCTTCGTGGGCAACCCATGGAAACGTTCCAGTTCCGACAATCTCAATCAAAAGTACAACGAAAGGATCTACGGGAAGCTTTCAATTCCAAAAATGTAATTACAGACAAAAATTTATAAAATTTATCGAACTAAATCCTAAAAATATATGACAATAATATATAATAACGACAAAAGCTTATAATAATGTACTGAGCGAATTTATTTATTATTGTAATACCCCATGGTAATGGATAATAATTTTATTTACAACATCTACATTAATCGATAATTACATGGTTTTTTAAACATGATCTATTTGTGTAAAATTACAATTTATTTTCTAGTTATACTGTATCGCGAAACACCTAAACAGATCTTTCTATAAAAATTAAATTAATTAATTCCAAACTGATAGAAATAATAATAATAATAGCGGATTTATCCTTGCTTGTGCAGTTAAAACATAGACCATAAATTTAAAGCATACAATAAAAATAAGCAATCGGTTTAATAACAAAACAATTACACTACCTATTAACAATCCTTTTTTAAAAAAATAGTTCCTACTCACAGTAAGTTGTTTTGCAACGATCCGGATTTCGAGCTTTTTAGCTCATCATCAGATTGAAGGACTTTTACAACCACGTCTCTGGACATGAATTGCCAAAGTGAACCGCTGATACCTCCGCCAACGCGACGTTCCAATTATCGGCTGATTTTTTTAATGGGGCTCAATTTGAACGTGCGAAACGTGGAAATTATAACACAAATAAATATTATACTAGTAAATTCTTAATATTATTAAATTACTTTAAAAATAATAACAATTAAAATAAATTAGTTTAATTATTTGGATGTTTGATATTATTAATGTACATATTTAAAATAGGAGGTAGATCACAATCTGTTATATTATTAATCCATTTATCACCATGTTCAATTTTAAATTTTTTAATTTCAATTTTCTCAAACCAATCTAGTTTTTTCCCTTTGTTGAAACTATGTAACACTCTTGCATTTAGATTTGAATTGAAATTATGTTTCGTTTCTTTTAGATGGTCCTTAAATTCCGAAAATTTGCTCGATTTAGGCAAGTGTTCTTTTACTCTTGTTTTTATTTCTCTACCGCTTTGTCCTGTAATTGAGTTGGTAATATTTTGCCAAGTTGTCTACTTTGTCTTTAGGTTTTGAGAGGATGTTTTTAAGTGAACCCGTACTTCTAAAAGCTATTCTAAAACCTTGTTGTTTAAAAATTTTACTAACTTTTTCCGATAATTCACCAATGTATGGCAAACAACGGAAACCTAATGATTCATTTGTGGTGGAGCGCCATTCATTGAACCGCCATTGAGCGCCATTAAAAAAATCAACTGCTAACTGGAACGTCGCGTTGGCGGAGGTATCAGCGGGTTCACTTTGACAATTCATGTCGAGGGACGTGGTTGTAGAAGTCCTTCAACCTGATGATGAACTAAAAAGCTCGAAATCCGGATCGTTACAAAACAACTTACTGTGAGTAGGAACTGTCTTTTTAAAAAAGGATTGAACACCACACTCACTCCACCATTTATCATTTCTACTACCTATTAACGGTAATTTTGCATTTTTGGTTTGTAATATTTTCTGACGACAGACCTGCATGTATTGTTTGTCATATTATTTTTAATTATACCCAAATATTTAATATTTATCGATTATTAAAATTAAGAGTACTTTCTTTTTATTTATAATACATTTTGTTTTTATTGATTGAAAGAAAAATAATCCCATCTAGTATTTGACATCCAAGTAGCTTTTATTTATGCATCTTCTGTTACATACAATATATTGATTATAATATTTCTTATATTGTCCTATAATTTAAAAATAAGTGGGTGAGATATTTTTTTCCGATTTAATTAATTTGTTATTAATGGAAATGTACGCACTTGTTTAACTTGTTGGATAAGAACATACGCGTTCTCGTGGCCATGTTGGAAAACTGGTTTGTTTCAGAAAATTCCTACAGATCGCTCACGAGACTTTTACTTGCAGTTACAACTTGAAAATTTAAGTTATAAAATGAACACAATGAGAAGTTCGTTTAGGCGACAAGTAATCGACGTCATTTTGAAACGCTCCAAAAATTAATTCAGAAATGACTAATTTTCCCCCAGATAAAAGGGAAGAAATAAAAAAATAGTTTGCAGAAAGCGACTCCTCAATTCCATCCACTGATAAACCAATAGACTTCACCGACATTTAAAATTACCAGCTGCTAGTACTCCAGGTACCTCATCCTAATATTCGATGGTCATTCCTCCTTCGGGAATAATAACCAATAATCCTTGCTCCTTTATCATTGCCAGATGATATGGGACAACAATCCACCGGGGTGAGATGTCTCTCTTGTCATTAAGTCATTGTCTAGGTCATTTCAACACCCAAGGCCATCAGTTCCTAAAGCCAAACCCACTCACTCTCTCACTCATTCGTAAATATGTTTATTCCTTTTAACATACCATACACACAATTAGGGTGGTGGAGTATATGTAAACAATGTTTGTAAATTCCAGGCCCTGAAGATGATCTCAATAAAGATCGAAACGTTGGCACGATAAAGAAAATGTTTTTCTGAAACCTACATCACACCAGACCGCATCTCACGATTTCTAAATAAATAAATATGTACACTTATCACACTAAGGGACACAAGAATCTATACAGGGTGGGGTCCAGCATTAATCCAAAAAAAATTGGATTCTTGTTCATCTTAAATAAAATAACATGCAACCAACTGAACTGTTCTCTCAACTCGGTTAAAGTTATTTTTAAGTTGTTTTTTTTTTCTTCGAAAAATCCCAACTTTTAGCCATAAATTGTCATTTTTCAAGATCTAGAGAATGTGTTAGAACTTGTAACCACATTTTAAGAGTTTAAAATTTTCATTAAATTCCCTATTAGAAGAAGCTATTTTTAATCTATCAAAAACCGATGTAATTTATTAATTAAACGGATAATGAAGATTGTTAAAAAAAAGATATTCTATTGATAAATTTCCCAAAATAACTGTTTTTCAAAAAGCATATTGTTAAGGGTGCCAAACGTCTTAAAAATTTCTTCATTTAATACGCTTATTTATGTGTTCTCGCAGTTCCAAAAACGTAAATGCTTCTACGGTAAAATCAACTTGGAATGCTAAAGAAAAACGTGTATCAAATGTGTAAATTTAACGCATACAAAAGAGGAGTGAATTGTGCGATTTTGAAAATTTTAAACAGGATTGTTGATGATGCAGGATTTAAAAAGGAATGTATGTAAACTTATTAAATCAAATCTCATTATAATGAAACAAAATACTAGAAAAAAAAAAGAGACTTGCCACAAATGTTGTACGCGTTAAATTTACAAATTGGAATCACGGTTTTTAACATTCCAGGTTAATTTTACTGTTGAAGAGTTAACGATTTTGGGACGACTACAACACCATAAGAAAGCTTATTAAATGAAGACAGTTTTATGATATTGGCACTCCTACAAATATGTTTGTGGAGAAAGTTTTTTTGGAAATTTATCAAAAGTTTCTCCTTTTTTTAAAATCTTCTTCTTTTAAAATCTTAATAAACATACATCGGCGTTTGATAAGTTTAAAAATAGCATTTTTTCTTGAAAATTTAATGCAGAATTAAAAAATGTGGTTAAAAATTGGAACACTTTTTTAGATCTTGAAAAAATGCCATTTTATGGCTTAAGGATGGCGTTTGTTGAAAAAACACGTCAAAATTGATAACTTTCGCGTGGAATTAGATAGAACGATTTGGTTGTTACTCTACTTAAGATGTAATATAATCCATTTTTTCGGGCTTACGTTGGACCACCCTATATAACAAAAAAAACCCTAATTCCTCCAAGAACAGAGGAAATACTTGCTGACGAGCTCAAGCACAATTCACATATCTGATGGCATTTCTATGCATTCTCTGCATTAGGCACCCTTCAATCAAATGACGCACAAAAATACACATGAAAGTAAGTGTTCATGTGTCAACATCGCATGGCCTATTCTTAATCGGGTGAGGATGTGCCCTCTTCTACGAGTCAGATTCTCCGAGGGTCACTTATCTAGTGTCTTGATTAGAAAAAGCTTTTCTGTCGTCCTGGGTCACTGACGCTGCCACATTCTATTAATCATGTTTTTAGTGTGTCAGAGGGCTGGATCATGTTAGGTCCCGGCCTCAGACGTTTCGTTCTTTTTTTAGTTACCCTCTAGACCTATTTGGCCGGGTAACCCACACAACAACCGCCATTTTTCCCAGATTCTCCAGTGCATCTCTCCAACAGAAAATTAAATTTAAAAGACTCTTATACATTAATACATTAATTTTTGTTTAAATGAAATTATTTAAAAATGGCTTTATAGTTAAACTAAATTACAGGAAATATTACATCAATCACAATTGGCACTAAATTAATTTTGACAAACCTGAACTCGCTATGAAAAAATAATTGGCATAGAAACCATGTCCAGGCCAATTTGATGACGCAGTAAACTCGATGAATAGAGTTTCTGTTGTCGATATAATCTCGGTGTTTGATCCCTGGTTACAAAGAATCGTTATGACCGGCGATAGCGGTCCTGGACCGTCGTGCACCCGTACGACATCTTCTCTCGTCAGACAACTGGAAATTAAAAGTTTTCTCAATCATTTAATTGTTCAGACACATAGATTTATCTGTATTATCCGACCAGTTTTGACTTTACATAGCATCGGTAACCGTAATGTTTACATTTGTATGAAAATTGTAAATTGAAAATAATAAATATGAAATTCATGTTATAAGAAAAATCAAAGGTTCACTTGTCACTGCCAGAATTTTTGATGATTTAATGATTTACAATTAATTTAAGATAAAATTATGCTTTACATTGTTAGAAAAAAGCGAGTTTTCTTCCTTTTTCATACAATCCAATTTGTTTTGTATTAAACTACATCTTGAACTTACTCTTATTCAAAAATTAGGAAAACTTACAAAAAATACATATTAAACCCAAAAATCGTACACTCAATTGTGAGCAAATTGATATCAGTATTAGATATATCAACTACTTTTTCACTCTGGATCAAAGCATGGTCTTAAAAAACAAGAAAATTCAGTTATTACTTTCGACCTATTACCCTCATCATTGGTCATCATCAAGGCAAAACACTTAATATATTTAAGTTTTTTACAGGCGATCTCAAATTTTCTTGATGACCGACCCAGTCCCAACATTGCCAAGGACTGTAACAGTATTGTCAATACACTTTCACCTTTTTTGCATTTTTGGAAGGTACATAATACATAAATAGTATATCAATTAGTTCATATACCTGTCGTCACCTCTTTGAAGGTCAAACTCTTCAAAGACAAGGCGCACTCTCCCGCCATCTCTGAAAGAAAGAAAAAACTATTTGATTAAATTAATGAACCGTATTGTCTATTAATCAAAATGATGTACTGAATTGATACTTGAATAATTTGCATAGTAGAAAAAAAATTAATTTAATTTAATATAAAATATATATATTTAATAAAAATTAAATTAAAAAACACATAATTGTTGGTAAATAAGGCATATATATATATATATATATATATATATATACACACAACATAAACATATATATTTATTATGCATGGAAGTATATTATGTCTTTAATGTATCAAACGATAAGCCATGTTCTACCATCTAGCGGGGTAAATTCTCACTCCGGAACTTTACTTCCCACTAAAAGATTGCATGACGCTACAGCAAATCTTCAAATGATAATAAATACAACAGGATTTTCAACGACATGGATATTTGACAAAATAAATAATATAATATAGTTAATACATAATAAATCCGTATATTTTCGTATACGGTATGCACAAATGAACTTATGTATTAAATGTGTATATACATAATATCAAAGTGGTGTCGACTAACACCATAATATGTTGTTATTTATCAATTCAATTACTAAATTTGTGTGTTGCTCTAAAGCCTTTTTGTTTACATTTAACTGACATATATTTGAAAAAATTATAATATTTTTATTATTATATTTTTTAATTTGTAGAACCTTGCAGGTACTTTTAATTTGCTAATAGTACGGTATGAAACGTAATAATTTAAAAATAGTTTATTATCCTACTATTGGATAGTTATCATCTATTATTTTGCAAAACTATATATGCAAAACTTTTAATTTGGATGAACCACTTTCAAATTATTGTAAATTTTAAGTTAAGCAACTGAACTTTGCGTAAGTAGAAAAGGAAAATAAGAAATCCCTTTCATTATATAAAAAATACAGATACATATAAAAAGTACAGACTAAATTGATCATTTATAAATAACCGCAATGTCCAAAATTCGCGCCTTCTATTAATGAACATGATGTAATGCTGCGTGTTATATTTGTTTTTCATCTTGTCAAAAATATGAAATTGAAAGTAAGAGGAATATTTTTTTTATTCTTTACTAACTTATCTAAACCCAAACACCGCACACTCCCACTCTTCAAGTTAATGCGCTTACAAGCTCTTCTCCCATGAAATACGCCTTGCTATAAAACCCTACTTTGTAGCTTTTTCTTGTAAATGCGTCAGTACAAAAAATAAATAAATAAAAAACAATAAATAGAATGATGATGTATACTAGCATAAGAAATAATTACAAATAAATAAGAAAGACAGAAAAAAGGAGCGAGTGATATAATTAAGAATGTGAGAGAAACAGAAAGAAAGAGAGGGGAGAAAGAGACGGAGAGATTAAGAGAGAGAGAGAGTGTGTGGGTGAGTGAGTGAGAGGAGACTAAAGCACATTATGATTGACCAATTACACCTAGAATTATTTATTACCAATTACATAATTCGATATTTACGATAACCGCACTATTATTATCTGCTTGAGCAATCAAACTCATTAGGGAATTACACCACGTCACAACCATCACAGGATGTATTAAAAAAAAGATAGGGGCGCTAGACATAGTAAACATACGCTAAAACAACCCTCACCAAGACTGGCAAACTCACTGTTACAGTTAAAAAGGGTTTACTCAGAGGAGTGATAGGGTTATTTACCAGTCACTGGCTTCTTAGGAAACATCTCATTTGTATATTATGCAGTGAGGAGGAAGAAATAGCCACCTGTCATCTTCGAGTGTGAAGCAACCGCTCAATGGAGATATAAACTCGAATGTAATATGCGGGGAAATGAATTGTAGCATTGAAACAGTCAATAGACTAGTACACGTTAAAAGATGACTCTAGATATGCAGGATTTGCCGAATGCTGAGCAAAGTTCGCTGAAATCCGACTAGTGAGATGGATGCTCGGTTATTCGCCGAGCAACAAGATTCGGTGCTCTGCTTATTGTCGGTCTTGTCCTCTTCGAAGAGCATGAATATTCATGAAATAACAGTATTCAAAGCATCTACACATTTCGGAATCAACTGTACATGTACATATCTTTAACTAATTGTCAACTGTTACCAGAATCAACAGTAAGTGTATAAATGTGTAGAGATTAGTGACCGTTAATCGATAGTTATTCAGATATCGTGAGATGCAGTTGGTAGTAAGTGTATACTTCTATTTAATGATATTTATTTTGCATTAATAAATGATTCCTTATTAGTATAGATGTATTAATTTACACAATAACAACATAGCATTGTGTTTTGATTGGAATTAATTGACCGAACGTAACAGGTTTTCGTGTTGTTTACGAAACAGAAGCAATAATTTGTAATGCTTCTGTTACGAATCATAAAAATCGGAACGAGGTTTTCGATGTGTGGATTATAGTAGCAGTAGGATGTGGCATCAGTACTCTGCGACTGTATAAAAAAAGGAGGATTCGCTAGTGGCATCCTTTAGAATCTGTCTTTAAAAAATCAAGGAGAGCGTCAAAAGCGGGACAGTTGTCGATGGTTTACTGATACCATCTGCTAGCAACTTTTCTTAAGCTTTTATCCTCAGTTAGTTTCTGACCACTGCATAAAACAGTAACCGCATCTCTGCGACTCGCGTGGCATTTGACAAATACGTACAGAGAAATGAAAGAAAGAAAGAGATACAAAAAAATACCGATAATGAAATAAAAAATGTTATAAAATGCAACCCAGAAGACGCTTCGCTTTGCGGACCGCATATCCTCATCTCTCGAACGCAAATAATATTGTGTAGGGGCCAGGGGGGGCCTTTCTTGACGAGACACAAGCGTTGACTGCGTGTGCCATGAATGTAAAAACCTAAAGCCCATCCTTCGAAATTCCCTTTAATCACCTGAGAGTACGATTCTTCAGAGTCCGCCAAGGATTGGCCTACTCTGACTATTTATCTATATAATCCTATTTAATCCTCTGAGAGCGGGGGTACCTCAGGGCGGCATATCCCGACCGATCTTTAACTCCTTTACACCTCATATATCTCAACTTCACCCACCATCCTCGCCCTCGCATCCTTCACCACCGACTCAGCTGTGCTATTGCAACATGCTCTGATCCTGATACAACAAGTAACTCGGAGTAACTCCAGGAATATGGCTTACAAAAGACGAATGGAGCAAACACAGGCGTATAAAGCTTAATGAATGCAGATGCACCCATTAATTCCAATTCACCCTTCGTCAATACATACAGCATTCCTCAATAATAGTCACATCCCAAAAACAGAGTGCGACCGCTATCACGGATTTTACCTAGCTTCATGATTACCTGGACCAACACAGTCTAAAACGGCAGAAATTAAACAAACGTTTTGGACTACTCTACAATCTACTGGCATGCATATCTAACGTATCAACAAACAAAAAAATGACAATCTACAAGACAGTACTAAAACCAATCTGAACATACCGAGCAGAAATGCGGTGCACGTTTCCAAAGTCCAAATAATACAATCCTTACGATCTAAAATGCTCAGACCCCAACTATAGCACAAATTCAATTTTTCTTACTACGTCTCCATCACCTTTCCCAAGGACTTCAAAACCCCTCTCGTGCGAAAAATAACCCCAAAACATGTTCTACTTTCCACAATCCTCTTTTTTTCACTCAAATCGAGTTGTCCTTATCCAATTGAAAGCACCCCTTTATTCCGACCAGACAACTAAAGAGAAAATGGCCTCGCGACCTACAAAACGAAGATTAGTCTTCGCGTACAGTTGGGAGAACAACAAAGTCTATTAACTCCCCGATACATGATCTATGTGATTTATAAATATTCTAAATCATCTTATTATGAAATGTAAATTAGGTATAGGTTAGATAAGTAGATAGATAAAGAAAGAGTGAGAGTGAGAGAAAGAGAAAATATCAGAGAAAGAGACACAATGATAAGCCAATTACAAATCGAAAGTTAAAACTTATTTTCAACAATGTTTGCTCAATAGTGCACATTAAATGTACAAGGATAAAAACAACGTATTATAAAAAAATATTTTAAAAAATTATTTACTAGTGTAAGTCTTTTCCATTTATTTATATTAAAATTCATTTGATATGTGATAACATTACACTTATTTTGTAGAAATGTGTGGTGATTAGTGACCGTTAATCGATAATTATTCAGAAATCGTGAGATGCGGTCTGGTGCGATGTAGGTTTCAGAAAAACATTTTCTTTATCGTGCCAACGTTTCGATCTTTATTGAGATCATCTTCAGGGCTCAAAGTGTCTTCTGTGTAATTGTGCCTTCTTGCGTGTCGTGTTGAGAGTGGACTACATCACACTAGACCGCATCTCACGATTTCTCAACAATTACACTTATTGTCTTAGTAATTTATTTAGAGGATATGTATAATTAGAACAGTTATACGCACTTTGTAAAAGATAGATAATGAATGATACACAAATTACACATTACAATTTTGCATCCAGACATTTTGGGATGTTGTAATGTTGTTGGGTAAGTTAAACCAAAGTTTGGAGAAAGGAGATCAGAGAGCGAGGTAAACCGTTTACGTTATTTACCTGGCGGATATTGTATAAGTACACCTGCTGTTCCTAGGATAACTTGAGGGATACCTAGGAGAATACAGCCTTCCAGAACTGCCTCTCTCGGGGATTTGGTAATCACAGCCTCCGAAGCTTCCGCCATCCATGATGTATTTGCCTAAAACAGAACCAAATCGATTTACGTCTGACAAGAAAATTAGGGCTTTAATCCAACAAAGCTATTTATAACTGGAATGTTTATTTCAGATAAAAGTAAGCTTTTCATAATTCCTACAGTGATAATGAAAGGTTTAAATAAAAATAATGAAAAATATTATCAGAGAAGCGGTAGCTCGTAAGAAGATTTGCGCCATTCTTTTTCGCTTTAATAGAATCTCTTAAGACTTTCATT
Source organism: Cimex lectularius (assembly GCF_000648675.2). Lineage (NCBI taxonomy): Eukaryota > Metazoa > Arthropoda > Insecta > Hemiptera > Cimicidae > Cimex > Cimex lectularius. Next base: position 462,469 of record NW_019392876.1, on the reverse strand, counting down.
GTAAAGTACTAAATTCCAATGAATTAGAAATTGCATTTTCAATTCCATGGCAAAGCTTAGGGAATGAAGTATCGCAAGTAGAAGGCCAATAAACGATATTTCAGCTTTTTGAGCAATACCATCAGCTTTTTTCGTTTCCAAGATGACCCAAACGACCCGGGATAAAAATATCTACCGTCTCTAAAAATAATATCTCCCGTGTTCCCAGGGGGAAATTTTTTATTGTTATCACTCAAAGTCAATATCCTTTTAGGATAAACGGCTAATGTAAAACAAACTTCATTTTTGATAATTATATTTCTAAAATGTTCCTTTTACTAACTTACTAAAAAGATTATATCTTCAAAAATGTAATTATTTTTTATTAATAACGAACAACACATGCTTACGATTCTTTTGTAATGCACATTTTATTATTTACTTTCATTAGAATGTAAATTGTTAAAAAAATTAAATACCTCAAAATCTAAATACCGGTTTGGTATCAAAGAAGATGGGTCAAAATGCTTGATAATACGTAATGCAAATTAGATATAACTTCAAGAGCTATGGTGGGATTCGATCCCAGAAATGCAAGCGTGGAAAGTCAGTAGCCTAACGACCACAACCCCCGTGGTAATAATTGTAAAAACAATATGTTGATAATGTTATCAATATCACAACTGATGTGAAACGATTTCACTGTTGGAATATTCATTATACATCTCATTTGATCAATTTCTCCAAATTGGCTGATTTAAATACACACATCAGTAATTTTTCGCAGAGAAAAAAAAGAAGACAACATTTTAGATAACGTGTGTGGTGTTTACATATAATCTATAAAACACAATATTATAATATACTGATAATATAGTTGTCATTTTATTCGTTAGGTTGTCGTTAAAATTTATTTTTTATCTTGATTCACTCTATACCTTAAACGTAAACAACCAAAAACACACTTTCATAAAAATTAGTGTTTGGTGTTTAGTGACCGTTAGGCAATGATTATTTGGAGATCGTGAGATGCGGTCTGGTATGATGTAGGTTTTAAAAATACAGTTTCTCTATTGTGCCAACGTTTCGAATTTTATTGAGACCATCTTCAGCGCCTGGGATTTAAAATATTGTTTGAATTTTACAAATACAAATTGACAATAATTTTTTTCTCCACATCCTATATGTATTTGTAAAATTCAAACAATGTTTATAAATCCCTGGCCCTGAAGATGATCTCAATAAAGATCGAAACGTTGGCGCGATAAAGAAAATGTTTTTCTAAAACCTACGTCACACCAGACTGCATCTCACGATCTCCGAATAATGATTTTAGATAACTTTTCAGTTAATTAAGGTTTTGGTTGAAATAAAAAAGTCAGCGAGATTCGAACCTACGACCTTCGGCTGAATACGCCGCTGCTCTACTACTTGAGCTCGCGCGGCTTCGATCCGCTGGGACACTAACTTCCCATCTCAACCCCACCTTTTGAATTTTCCCTCCTTTTTGCCATTTTTCAAATGTCGTGTAATCCATTTTATTCTCGGCGACAAATAAAATAGCCACGGAGAACTTTTATGAAGAATACTCCATTTTGTTTATTTCATTTATTAGGTTTCGTGGTCCGCTTGACCAAATAAATTCTTTTCAATTAATTAAGGTTTTGGTTGAGATAAAAAGTCAGTGGCCGAGCGGATTGAAGTCGCGATAGATCAAGTGGTAGAGCAGAGGCGTATTTAGCCGAAGGTCGTGGGTTCGAATCCCGCTATTTGAAAAGAATTTATTTGGTCAAGCGGACCACGAAACATAATAAAATATAGATAACGTTTTAAAATTATTAATAAAATAATATAATAATTTATTTTAACAACTAATGGTAATGTTAATATTAGTCTATTCTCGATACAGTATTTTTTCTTTTATTGAGTTACTTTTACTCCTAAATTTCACGAAGTTGAAGTTATTAAAATAAAGGTATTATATATAAATAAATACCTAATAATACATTTCTGCATGATTATAAAACTATTTAAAAACAACTACACCTTATGAAAGTTTGCGTTTGTAAATAAAACGACAATTAATCTCAAAGTATAATCTTTTAGTATGAACTTAATTGTTTTGTGATAAATGTAAAATTAACATAGATTAAATAGATATTAGTGCTCACAACGCATTATTTATCACTGTTTAAAGATGGAGCTGATATTTAATTTCCGGAATGATGAGAAGTAAGATTTTATCTTTATTTCCTCCTTGGTGAATAATTATGGTTTTTGTTGTGTTTAAGTTCTACGGATGTGACGTAATATCAAGGATTCAGTGTACGAGCGTGATAATTTGAAAGGGTAAAAAAAGTCACCATTTTTTTAAAGTATATAAGTGAATCAGCGCTTTTAGAATACAGTTTAACTCCGGCTTCGTCGCCATGATCACATATCTTCTGACCGGTTAGTATTGCAAAACATTAGCAAATGGATGTTGAAATGTTTAATTTCTTGCAGTTTCCTTTGTCGGACTTTTATGTGTTGCTGGATTGTCCGCCGACTGCAACATTGCATGTCCAGCAGTGTATCGGCCCGTTTGCGCAAATTGTGGTGGCGAAATGAAAACTTTTTCAAATAGTTGCAGCATGCAAACACACAACGAGTGCAACAATGCAAGTAAGGAAAAAAATATGTAAATTTTAATTTAAAAAATGGTTAATTATTAACGTCATCATTGTGAATCAAAAGAGACAAAATAAACTATTACAATATCATAGCATTTTTTTAAATAGAAAATTATTTTGATAAATTCAAATTCTTGTACTTTCAAGAGTAATATTTTTTTTACATTGTACATATTACTTTTTGTAAAATTTAACCTCTAACCATAAACGCGACATCTAGCACACCCAATAGTTGTGACAGATTTACAATTATCCAACAAAATATAAATAATATTATTAATCTTATTGGAAACTTATTGTTTCAGGGTGCAAGTTGCAGCATAACGGACAGTGTAACACGAACTGCAACATGGCATGCACTCGAGATTTCAACCCTATTTGTGCATGGAACGGAAGAAATTTGAAAACATTTTCAAACAAATGCGGGAAAGATGCATTCAACAGATGTTACAACGATCGTATGTTTGTTGACATATAAAATGAGTAAACATAATTAAGACTTTACAATTAATTAAGGTTTTTAGTTGAGATGAAAAAAAGTTAACGGCACGAGCGGGATTCGAACCCACGATCTTCGGCTAGATTCGCCGCTACTCTACCACTTGAGCTATCTTGACCTCGATCCACTCGGATATCCGTGGCCGAGGTCACGATAGCTCAAGTGGTAGAGCAGCGGCGTATCTAGCTGAAGATCGTGGGTTCGAATCCCGCTCGTGCCATTGACTTTTTTATCTCAACTAAAAACCTTAATTAATTGTAATATATTAATTCGTCAAGCGGACCACGAAA
>NW_019392876.1:397029-458991 GCF_000648675.2 Cimex lectularius | reverse complement strand
ATTTCCAAGTAGCGGAATGCTACAGAGGTAAACAAACAATATCATTTGGAAGAGGATTAATAAGTGTTGACATTCATACAAATGAGTAATCCTGTAAACGTAAACAGAATATTTTATATAGATTTTTTTTAATGAAAACTTAAAATCCTGCATTATTTTCCGGACAACCCAATAATAATTCAACAAAATAAAATCTATATGAACATGGCATTTTTACTCTGTAACCATTTATTTTAATTCTAGATAAAAATTGTATACTTTACTAGCTGTTATTATATATGTTTGAAATAAAAATTTAAGTAAATTTGAAAAAGCTACCGATAAATATTATTATTATACAAAGTGTAATTAGTTTTTGTATGTGAGTTTGTTTATATATATTTGTATAGACAAACTGTCTTAATGTGTGTCTAATTCCTGAGATTTACTGTTTTATTTGCAAATTTTGCAATTTGGCGCGTATAGATTATATCTAGTTTTGTATGCTATAAGTAAAACAGTTTTAACCCCGTGCTAATTTAAATATTAGCGTGCTAATTCCGTATTTGGTGGTACTTTTTATGTTTAAAAAAAGAACATATAAAACTATTAGACATCCTCTGTTTAGTTTAAAAAAAAATATAGAAATATGTCTTTCACACATTTTAAATTGCTATTTTGTATATCGGAATTTGTTTCGCTTGTTGTGATCATGCATAATATCCTTCCGATTTTTTGTGGACAATGGAACTTGTATAAAAGAAAGATTACTGCTATTCCTAAGTAACTCATTATCCTCGATGAAGATCAAATTTGTGCAACCTTCCATACAAATGCCTGCCCAATCTTACACGACCCCATCTTGTCCGGGTGAAAATGTTTCCTTTTCTTTTCCAAACCTTCGTTCGGCTGCCAGAAGACCTCAAACAAAATCGTGGCTCAACTGAAAACAAGATTTTAATCCTATCTTGCTCAGCCCAATTGATGTGATTTTTTGCGAAATGTAACCGAGCTGTTCTGTACTTTGTCAGAAGTTCTGGACCAATTTTCTGAGATATTCCTTGATGCGTAACCTCCAGTAACTTGGTAGCGATGGAAAACATTTCGGATAGTTGTTCTCGGAGCTTTAAGACACTGCCCACATATGCTTGATTTCTTCCATCTTCCAACAATGCTATGATACTAGACGAATCAATTTCACTTAAAACGATCACTCAAACGCACAAATTCAAAACTTAAAAATGATACAACTTAAAAAAATCAAACCACCGTGTGGTGGCCACCTGCAGTTACCACGGTACACGCTAGATGTCACTATCGGTTATAGAATGGTCTCAACTTCACTAGTTTCGTGGTCCAATTTTTATCTTACAATTAATTAAGGTTTTCAGTTGAGATAAAAAAGCAACAGATTAAAGGTCTTAACCTTCACTCTGCAGCCAATCAGAGTAGAGCCCTTTCGAATATAAACAGCGGCTTCAGACGCGTCTCCCGATGAGGTCTCACACAACACCTCTAAATTAATGTATCCGACAACCTCTCACTAATCACCAATGGAACACCGACAACTGAGCAAGGATACTCACAGCATTAGCCTGGAACTCGCCTTCTCAACACAGCCGACTTGGCCAACTGCTGCAGCGAATCCCTTCACCGTTGCAGAGTCAACAGACTCACGGCGCCCGGATTCCAGCCAACGGTTCTCTCGTTCACGGACCACAACCAACGGCACACGCACACAGTCCTGGCCTGGATTCATCGTCTCAACGCTACAAAAATAACACCGGCCCTTCTCAAGACCACCAAAAACTCCCAGTCACTAAACACAGGTAAGTTAGGAAGAAGCTTTACAGAAAAGCCAACAAATAAGAGACGGACTATTAATAATAATTAAGGTTTTTAGTGGAGATAAAAAAGTCAATGGCACGAGCGGGATTCGAACCCACGATCTTCGGCTTGATACGCCGCTGCTCTACCACTTGAGCTATCGTGACCTCGATCCGCTCAGACACAAACTTCCTATCTCAAACCCACCTTTTGAGTTTTCCCTCCTTTTTGCCATTTTTCAAATGTCGTGTAATTGTGTAATGTCGTGTAATTTCATTTTTAATTATTAAATTCACTAATTTCGTGGTCCGCCTGACATTTGAAAAATGGCAAAAAGGAAGGAAAATTCAAAAGGCGCGGTTGTGATGGGAAGTTGGTGACCGAGTAGATCGAGGAAACGATAGCTCAAGTGGTAGAGCAGCGGCGTATCAAGCCGAAGATCGTGGGTTCGAATCCCGCTCGTGTCATTGACTTTTTTTCTCAACTAAAAACCTTAATTATTTGTAATATATTAATTGGTCAAGCGGACCACGAAATTAGTGAATTAAATATTAATTTTCAAAATCCAATTGTAAAGTGGGTGATTTTATCTTAGTTTTATTTACCTCTAGTCCTTTAAAACAGACTAAAATATTGTAAGATAATCAATGGAGGATTGTCTAAGAGATAATTAAAAATATTAAAGGTGGATACTTTTTGTACTTTTCAGAACATTGCGAAGTGTTTTTCCTTAAACTGGCCTTGTCCCTGATTTTATAATATAAAATATTAAAATGTTTTATTTGTTCTATATAATCACTATTGTACATTAATACCATTTGAATTTTTGATATATTACACGAGGATACATTTTTAAATTGGTCATTTTTCAGGCGAGGATGACGGAAAATTCAACTTTCTTTTAAGAGGCAATGCGTTCATCTGGCCACAAAGAGAAACAAATTGCAATTTTAAGAGAGACACGTGTGCTGTCGACCTTGCACGAAAAGGTAATTTACAACCGCAACTCCGGCTGAGTATCAAAGTCCTTCCTCTGGAACTTTATGAGAGGAGTTTTAATATTATAAGAATTTGTCATGGCCCGGTGTTCATTGTTGTTGATAAAAAACAACCGTTTCTAGACTACAATGGCTATGGATAAAACGCCAACAATGAGCGATAAGAAGAAGGAAAAAATAATATTGCAATTTTTCGTAGAGGATAAAGTACATGTTTTATAATCGCATCACTTCATAATTGGTCATGTCCACTTGTTAAACAAATTGAATAGCAAAATAATATTGTTGTATTATTAAAAATGTAGAAAGGTTTTACAAAGAACAAACCTTCACTCTTTTAAAAGAGGTTGCTGTAAAGAAAAGATAATATGTTTCTACAAAAGGGTAAATATTTTAACGAAGCATGTTATCTGTTGTTAATTTGTGTAATTATGTATATTTTAGTGACAAATGATTTTTTGTCTTTTTCAAATTTTTAGTTTTATTTATTTTGCGCGTTATTCTATAAAACTATGGTTGGATATATTCGGATACATTTTGGTTGCATACATTGGACGTTAAATAAGAGAGGTAGAAAGAGAACAAATGTAACCAAATGAACCTCTGGGAAAGGAGTGGCCGAATCTCTAAATTCCAAAAGTACGAAATGAGAGCATGACAGAAATAATGAGTGTCGAATAAACATGCTAAAAACTGAAAAGAGGAAGATACATGTTATGGTCATATTATACGCATGGACTCCAATCGTTGGCTCTAAAAAATGAAAACATGGTCCCCTCTAGGACATCGGTATAGAGGCAGTTCGAGCACCACGTGGGTTAGCACGGTAACTAGTTTGGCAGTGGATGCTTAGGACGGAAATTTATGACGAATGAGAGTCAGCATCCGATATTACATTGGAAACGCTAAATAAAAATTATTCTGAAGACTTGAACAAAAATCATTCATTTATTCAACAAATAATTTTCAGAAAGAAAGCACCTAAGAAACCCTGAATACATGTTTTTTGGAAATTCAAAAAAATTGTCTCAAATTTTTTGCTTTTCAAAGTCTGTAAGAATATAGAAAATAAAACTTTCACATACAGGGTACTGTCAAAGTGTCCGAATGGCATTCTAGCAGAACACACTTCATATTAGAAGTGAAAAAGTTCTAAGATTAAAAAAAAAATCGTGAGAAAGCTGATTAAGATATTTGAATTCTGTAAAGATTATGGGTTCAATACATACAATGGGCAAACGGTAGAAGTAATAAGTAAGAATAATTCACTTTCATATCAGCTAGAGGATAATCAGTGATTGCTTGAAACATATTAGTCTCGTTGAAATACTCTCGAAATCATTTTCACATTTACAACTATAATACTCACACAAATAATTAAGGTTTTCAGTTGAGATAAAAAAGTCAATAGCACGAGCGGGATTCGTACCCACGATCTTCGGCTTGATACGTCGCTGCTCTACCACTTGAGCTATCGTGACCTCGATCCACTCGGACACCAACTGCACATCTCAACCACACCTTTTGAATTTTCCCTCCTTTTTGCCATTTTTCAAATGTCGTGTAATCAATTTGATTTTCGACGACAAATGAAAAGTGGTAGAGCAGCGGCGTATCAAGCCAAAGATCGTGGGTTCGAATCCCGCTCGTGCCATTGACTTTTTTATCTCAACTAAAAACCTTAATTATTTGTATTATATTAATTGGTAAAGCGGACCACGAAACTAGTGAATTTAATAAGTTTAAAATGAAGTATACCTTCACTAAAGCTCTCCGTGGCCATTTCATTTGTCGCCGAGAATCAAATTGATTACACGACATTTGAAAAATGGCAAAAAGGAGGGAAAATTCAAAAAGGTGTGGTTGAGATGGGAAGTTGGTGTCCGAGTGGATCGAGGTCACGATAGCTCAAGTGGTAAAGCAGCGGCGTATCAAGCCGAAGATCGTGGGTTCGAATCCCTCTCGTGCCATTGACTTTTTTATCTCAACTAAAAACCTTACTTAATTGTATGATATTACTTGGTCAAGCGGACCACGAAACTAGTGAAATTAAATAATATTCACGTTGATTATATACAATTATATTTTATATTTTTAAAATTTTATAGAATGTTTGTAAAACAAATTTGTATTCAAAGTTTAACACACAAAAATTACAAAAACCAAATCATTTTGTCGGGAAAGTAAAATGGAATTCGTCTATGTATTTCTTCTTAATTAATGAATTAATTACATTAATTTTAAAAGTAATAAGTAATTAAGTAACTACTCATAGGACAGGCTCTAACAAAACTCAACCATTGAAGATTTTTTACATGTCACTGAGGATCGATCCACTGCAACATAATCAGTTTTGGGCGGCACTACTCACAAACAGTGACTCCCGCGTATGTGAATTGATCAAATTTAATTCTGAAGAATATTAACGAGGTGTATTATACACAATCTGTCTGAAAGTTTAAAAATTATGATTTAACACAATTTTCCTAAAACACCAAACTTTGTTAACAAAAACTATAAAGATGAAAATATGAATATCAAACGAACTATCTTATCAACAATAAAAAAATATAAATTCCAATATTGTTTATTTTGAAATTAATAATACTTGAAAATAGAGGTTGAAAATATTGAAAAAATGTTATATTTGTAAAGCTTTTATAATGTTAATTACAGTTCCATACTCGTGTTAACAGGTTTACCCGACTCTCCGACAGCGCGACCATAAACATAATTGTTTGTTTAATTTATAAATTATCTAATTATTAATATAAATTTATTGATTATTATTTATTAGTTTTATTTGATAATCGATTTTGTTCTACCCGTCGCTACAGAAAATATGGCGAAGTGGATAAACACAAAAATGATTTTTCCGGAGTTTTCCTCCTTGTGAGCTATTAAGATAGCGATATGGCTCTTTGTCAAAGAAAATAAAAGCATTTTTAATATATTTATCTCTGAGCGTGATCGTTTACACGATTGAAACACAAAAAAAAAAACAATTAAAATACATCGAAAATTTCATCTTGTCAGGTATATAAGCAACACTGTTCAGTGAATTTCAGATCACTTTGTCTGCTCGAACATGCTCACTCCATTGTTTCTATGTAAGTTATTCAGTTGAAGGCACAATTATGTTACTGAATGAAAAATGAAGTTTTGATAGTTTCAGGGCTGGCCCTTTTCGTCGTACGAGGAGAAGTCTGTCCTCCCTCTGATGAATTCCCCTTATGTGCAGATTGCGGTGATAAAATGCAAAGTTTTACAAATCTTCATGAAATGTATGACGCAAGTAAGGCACAAGATGATTTTTAAAACAGTAGCCAATTTAATATTTAATTTTCAGTACGGGTTGTCCCAGCATTATGCTGCTAAAATATCTTTAAATGGTAGTCTGAAGCCCATCAAGCTGAAAAATTTATGATATTTTATAATTAAATGTTGTAGAGAATACTACAATAAAAAACGAAAATGTGATGATTTATAAGATTTTTATGTAACGTTGACTTCTGTGAGTTTTGCAGAATGAAAATAGATAAAGACAGATATTTTTCTAGAAACAATTAGCGTGTGTTTATAACATACACAGATTTGTATTTTGTATTTGTATTTTCATACTAATATAATCAAATCTTATTGTTTCAGAGTGTGATTTCCAGCATTATGGATATTGTACCGCAAACCACGCTCCATGTACCCTCGAGTTGGCCCCAAAGTGTGCATGGAATGGCCGTAAATTTAAAAGCTTTTCAAACCCATGTTTGCTAAACCAATTCAACAAATTTTACTACGATCGTACGTCGACATAAGTTTTTCTATTACAAATTAATCAAAGCTGGCGTATTAATATTGTTATGCTTTTTTGTTTTTACAGAATATGTAGTGGTTTCCAACTGCCCGTGTAGGGACGACGCGAACTCGTAAATTTTTTAGTTATTATAACAAATAATTTTGGAAGAAATAAATATACTGCAAACGATTCAAATTTTCAATTGTTTTTATCTTCTTCGACATTCATTTTTTAAATATGTGTGTGTGTGTGTGTGTGTGTTGTATATATTTGTATATATATTAATCAAAGTTTCACGTTTTTTAACGATTAAAAATAAAGACTTTGACTAAAAGAGTTAGAAAAATATCTAAGGAAACTAAAACTAAAAAAATTGCTAAGGAAAATGGCAAATAAAAAAAAAAAAGACGGACTGATAAAATGTGTTTTAATTTTGTTCTAGATTTTTAATTAACATTCCAATATGGCGTATTTCCTCCTTTCCTCCTCTTTCCTTAATTACAACTCGAAGACGCCTCGGTATACTTTCTGCCAGTCTGGAAATGTCTCTTTGCGGGAGGTTAGCCCATTTTTCACGAAGAGACATTTCAAAATCGTGGAAAGTTCAAAATATCAGGAAGCGATGGACGTGTTCTTATCCTGATGTTACGCTGTTGAAGGTACGTTTGTACTCTGCGAGAATTAGAATAGGATTGTCGCTGATAGGCGGATAGGCAACGCATGATGTTCCAAAATTTCATCCAAATAGCGAGCGTCAAAGACCCTCCATGAACAACAACCAATTCTGTGCGACTCAACATTGAAATTCCGCCCATCACCATCACTGAGCTGCCTTGAAAAGGTTGGCTCTGGGAAAAATTACAGCCTTCGTACATTTTCGCCTTCTCCACTCTCTTTCAAACCCATCTAGATCGCAGAGCAAATCTACACTCATCTGTAAAAAGTATAGCAGACCAATCGCGTCTAAAGACCAATGGCTTTGTTCTCGAGCAAGTAGGAGCCGTGCAACTCTATGTGTTCTGGTCAATTCTGTTCCTCTTACGGGGTGAACAACAATCAGTCCATACTGATTTAATCTTCTTCGATATATGTATATGCNTATATATATATACATAGGTGTTACCTAAACCGCCCCTGTCCGTCATCGTACGGTGTGATATGACAAAATAAAAGAAAAACGAGACACCCCAATATGCATAAACAGCAGAGGGCGTGAGGTGTGCCATATACAAGGAGGGAGCAATTAAAAAATTGTCAATCTCTCGCACTTCGAACGTGTTTACGGCGGAACTAAACGCCAGATCGCACTAAGCAAGATCAACCTTAAAATCTTTTCTGTTATTTATGTACCGATTCGCACAGTGCAGTCCAGAAGCTTACGAGAAGAGTCTTCGAGGACCAATAAATAAGCCAAAAGAACAGAAAAAAAACCGCAACAGTTTAGGCGTTGACGCGACCCTCATAATCTGTAAGGTCCCAAAGAACCCAGCGGCCCTGCATTCGAACCCGACATACTTACAAATGGGCTTTTTTTTTAAACACCGGCACTTTGAGGGTTTATATGACCTCCTCTGTTGCGAACCCTCCTTAAAAAGAAAATAAATAGTAAAAAGGGATCGATGCAATTGAGAAGGCGGTCATGTTTCCTTAGGTCCCCGGTCAATGAAGAAGCAGAAAGGGCGGCCTACTCATGCGTATTTAGTTTTAATTTCAAACACAGTAAAAGGAGACTAGAAAAACACTGGATTTTTAAAAATAGACCTTACCCAGCCAAACTGTGACAGGTTAAGAAAGACGTCAGTCCCCGGTTCAGAAGCACGGGTCAAAAAGGGAAAAAACCCTGCTGACTTACGCTTAGATCATGCAAGAATAAACTTCTGGCCAGAATGCGACCACGTAATGTAAGAATAAAATAACGGTCAAACGCCTTTTCAATTGCAGAAAGCTTGGTGTATAGGCAGTATTTTGGCATATTATCGGACTGAGTGTAGACTTCTGGCACGGCGGAAGACCCAGAATTATAAATAATTTGGCATGTATGGAGTTTATAAAGTAATATGAGAACCCGAATTTATTGGAGATATTCTTGATAAATGTGGGTATGAATGTTATATAAACTAGCGTATTGGTGTTTGGTGTAAATGCTCGGCAACCATCTAGTGGCCTAGCCTGTAATTTTGGGTAACGAATTACCACGGTGAATTACTAAATAATATGGGTGGATGATCTTTGGAGAGAACTGATTATGAGATATAGAGCGAGCGGATGAAACGCCGCAGATAAAGTATCACAGGTATTGCGAAAGTATAAGAAAAGTAAGGCATAAATATAAAGATATAAAATTCTCCCAAAAGATCGCAAATAAATGTTGAAGAGGAAAAATGTACCGATAGGCGGCTTTGACCTGCTATTTGCCGTAAAAAATAAAAACCTTAAAATTGAATGAGAGGATTTTGTAATTAAATATACGTTTTTACTACGAAACTTTTAGTGATTATTGATATAATCACTCATCATCAATAATAGTCAATCTGGCAGGATAATTCAAAAGTTGCACTGAAAATTTGTGTCAAAAATGCAACCGAATGCCAAAATTGTAACATCTAGCCTACACGACTGGCAAATTTCAAAGAAATAACTATGTGTGTGGTGATTAGTGACCGTTAATAGATAATTATTCAGAAATTGTGAGATGCGGTCTGGTGTGATGTAGGTTTCAGAAAAACATTTTCTTTATCGTGCCAACGTTACGATCTTTATTGAGATCATCTTCAGGGCCTGGGATTTACAAACATTGTTTACATTTAAAAAATACATTTAGGACGGGGAAAAAAGTGAATTTATACAATGCAAAATGTATTTCTTTATATTCAATCAAAGTATTTCTACTCACTCAAAGTGTTTGTCTTCTGTGTAATTGTGTCATTCTTGCGTGTCGTGTTGAGAGTACCAGTGAGATTTTGCTGTTTTATGTTTATACACGTTGGATTTTGAAGGGGTGGGGAAGGAAGTCGGTATAGAAAAGACATTTTTGTATAAGGCGTCGACTTCTTTGAGGTGAAAAGAGCCGACGAAGGGAAACAAGATGTTGGTAATGGGTCGGCCAGATTATCCTTTCAGGATTATATAGAAAGGGATAAATAGGAAAAGGAAAGCTAAATTATTGGAGAATTAGACTATCTGAAAAATATTTGATGTGTGGAATGTAGTGTGATGATATTTGTACGTTATCTATATTGAATTTGATTAATGATATTGGCGTAGCTGCGACTGAGTTTACATGTATCTGTTCTGTACTTGATGCTGTGTTTATCTTTGTTGATATAAATCATTTCTAAGAAATTACGTTTATGTTTGTTTTGTTCTAATGTAATATTTTTGGATTGTCGAAGTCGAAATTGTTGGTGTTCAAAATGGTGGGTAGCGAATGCTGTAGGATTTTGCTTGGGTTTCTTGCAATCATATGTTGTTTTACTCTCTTGTCCAGATATTGGGATGTAAGACCGATGTAAGTTGCCGGACAGTTTAAACAGTTGATTTTGTAGATTGCGTCAGATTTATTTGTTATTGGTGTGGGATCTTTAATTTTGGGAAAAAGTATATGAATTTTTTATAATTTTTGAATGTTATTTTGAAGTTATTGGACGAGAGAAATGTGTTTATAATTTATATGATAGGCCTTGAATAAATGGCATGGAAATGTATTCAGGTTTGTTTTTATTTTATAGACTTAATGTAGTATTATTAGTAATAGTGGATGGTGTTAGTGTTGAGTTGTAGTTGTTGATTATTCTGTTAATTATGTGTTTAGGGTAGAGATTGTTATGGAGGATCTGTTTGTATATCTTTATGTTCTTGTGGTGAAATGATTCATGGCTCAGGGTAATCATTCTGTGAAGTAACCCTTTGGCCGTGTTTACTATTGTATGAAGAGGATGGTGAGATTTAAAGTTGAGGTAGCGATCTGTGTTTTTTGGTTTTTGATACCAATCTGTTATTAAAGTGCCATCTAGTTGTTTTATTACGAGTGTATCTAAAAATGGTATTTTTTGTTGTTTTCGATTTCATGTGTAAATTGTAGGCGTGGGTGAAAGCTATTAAATGTATCCAATGCAGTTTGAATTTGATCTGTGGGAACTGCTGTCAATATATCATCCACGTATTTAGTGAGGAAGGGTAATGTGAAGGGAAATTGTGGTATGACTGTATTTAATAGATGTGTCATAATTATGTTTGCCAGCTCGGGCCTAGGTTGGTACCCATGGCTATACCAAACAGTTGTTTGTAAAATTGATTGTCGTATGTAAAATATCCGTTAACTCAGCAGTGTCGGATCATTGTTGATGATGTCAATGATACAAAAATGGCACAATTACACACAAGACAAACACTTTGAGTGAGTAGAAATACTTTGATTGAATATAAAAAGATATATTTTGCATTGTATAAATTCACTTTTTTCCACGTCCTAAATGTATTTGTTAAATCTAAACAATGTTTGAAAATCCCAGGCCCTGAAGATGATCTCAATAAAGATCGAAACGTTAGCACAATAAAGAAAATGTTTTTCTGAAACCTACATCACACCAGACCGCATCTCACGATTTATGAATAATTAGTTTTTTATCTCAACCAAGACCTTTCATTAAAAAAATAATTAATTGAACAATGTAACTTGGTCAATTGACCACTAAAACGTAAATGAATTACAATAAATATTTATCAGTTAAGTAAGCATGTTAATAATACATTATGAACTGAATTATAGTTTTCAGTATTATAGTTTTGTTGCGTTTTATATTATTCGGCTTATGCATAGTTCTCAGATACAAATATAATGAGGTAGAAACTACAAAATAAGTAAAAACGCCACAAAATACTTTTAGGGATTTTTCATATTGAGTAAGCTATTAAGATAAGACAATTACCAATTACCATCCAAGTACATGGAGCATTGTCAATAATTATTTATCATCTAGCGTTGTCGTTTGCACGATAACAAAAGTCAAAACAAATCTGAATGCATTTTCCCTTGAAATTTGTACCAGTATATAAACGATACTGTTTTACAGAGAAAATCACATCGTCTTAAGCTTTCCCAACATGCTCGTCCAATTTGTTCTCTGTAAGTAATCAACATGTAACAATTCGTTTCCGTATATTTGAACGATTGGCACAGTTTTAGGGCTGGGTTGCCTGGTCGTCCAAGGGACTGTCACTCCTGACCTCATGGTCCGTAACGTTTGCGCGGATTGCAACGATCAGATGAGAGATTTTGCAAGTGTGGAGGCAATGCATGAATTTAACTCCCATCATGACGCTTGTAAGCTAACGAATATAGTTATATTTCAATAATATTCAAAAAACGTTTAGCTTTTAAAACCATGTATAATTTTTTTGTGCACTTTGGCAACCATTATACAAATTTGATTTTTTTTCAGACTGTGACTTTCAGCATAGCGGAAGTTGTAGTAAAGTCGTCCCATTCTTCTGCACTAGGCAATATGAACCCCGATGTGCATGGAACGGTCGAAAATTTAGAAACTTTTCAAACGATTGTGAACTGAGAAAATTCAATTATCAATACTATGATCGTGAGTAATATTTTTTATCGGACTTAAACTAAAAACCATTATCACATATCCATTTCTATTTCTTCAGGTTATTTCGCAGTTTCCAACTGCCTATGCCACCCCGATGCTAATCGCAATTTGTTTTAATCATCTGATATAAAAAATGGTTATTAAGTTATAAATAAACATTAAGCATAGCGAGTGAAATATTGTTTTCCCTGAGTCATTATTTTCTTTAAAAAATATTGTTACAATGTACATATATTAAGCCATAGAGTTGCTAAAGGCCAAAGTTATATTGTAAGAAATGAGGCAACATTCTAAAGTTTTTCGATAATAACGTAATAACATAAATAATTTTATGTTGATTATGAAAATAAAATCGCAAGTCTGTCGTTCCTATTTAAATTTGAATTTGACATAGAAATCAAGAAGACAAACACCCACACACAAACGTATAAAAAAATGTACAAAAGGTGGATCCTCCTGTGGCGCCCTTATTAGAGAGATATGCTGAATAGGAATGCCTCGGTAAAACGATGGTAGTCGTCTGGGTAGACACCAGGTGGACATGTCGGGCAGGAGGGCATCGAAATTGCACGGGTGGCGAAACCTGGGAGTCTCGCCCTCCAGGCCGAAGTGCGATCCGGCCGGGACGCTTGTATGAGCAGTAAAGAAAACAATAAAATAATGTATGTTGCGCCAATGGACCGGAGAGGCCGAGTACCTCTTGCGTATCAAAGGCGCGACTGAGTGATGTCCCACCGATGGTCTGAAAGGAAAGGAAAGATGCGTGCTCACCCGTTTGAGGATAATCCATACACAATGGTCACACACATGCTGTTGGGGCACACGCGTCGCAGGTGACGAGCTATAGAGAAATATTGCAAATTTGTCACGCTTGGACGAAGGTTTATCCTCTTATATGGATCGAGTAGGCATGGCACACGATATAAAGGCAAACTTTCGGAATCAGAGTGTGCTGTTGGGTCCCCGGTTTTGATTTTCAAGGGAACGGAGGGTTCCCCATCTTATAAACTAAATGTTTTATGTATGTAATGTCTTTTAACGTGGTAACATAAATTAGATAATGTTTATGTAAGGTATTTTGGTTGAGATAAAAAAGTCAGTGTCATGAGAGGGGATTCGAACCCATGACCTTCGGCTAAATACGCCGTTGCTCTACCACTTGAGCTATCGTGACTTCGATACACTCGGACACTAACTTCCCATCTCAACCCCACCTTTTCAAATTTTCTCCCGTTTTTGCCATTTTTCAAAATAACTTACATAAAGATTAATTAATTCAAAAACATTATTCGGACCACGACCTCTAATGTGTATTTGTCGTGCCATGGCCAGTGAGGAGAGCTGCTTTGGCCTAATTATATTTTTACATATATGGAGAACTGAAAAGTTCAGTGTATAGCACACCCATCGAAACGAGGGAACAGCTCATAGAGAAAATTGAAATCACTTGCAATGACGTGAGGGAAATAAGGAAGAGAAATGCACATTATTTTTGTTACCAACTAATAAATTTTTTTATTAAAAACATGACATGTACGACGTTTTTCTGCTTTCCTCAGTTCGATATCAGGTTTTCAACCTTGCAAAGGGTATTTCACTAAGAAAAGTTCTAAAAAAGGTAAGTCAGTCTGTCCTTAAATAAGACAACTTTGGTGAAATCTCCGAAAATTTTGATGGAAAAGTCATTGCACGAGGCACAATTGAGTATTTGCCAAGAAAAACATGAGTTTTGCCATTTTTTATTATTTGAGTGGGTGCTGTGCATTAAACGCGAATTTTTCAACGGAAATGTTTTGTAGTTTGCGAAATAAATGTCAGATCTGTAATTTAATTTCGCTAAATTAGAAAAATTACGATTTTATGTGAGGAAATCTAATATTAGACAAAAATCACAAAAATTTTAAGATCTCAGGAATGGTTCAAGATAGAAACCTCGTTCTGGTAGCACTGAACTACATTTTATTTAGTAAATTCAACATGGCAGTATTGACATTTAACCTTGTATAGGTATATACATTGTTATTCACTAATTTTACGACAAAGTTCGTCAGGTGCTTCTACACCTCAATTCCAACAAAACTGTAGGTACTTTCTAACCATAAGCGGAGTGTCAACTCTTTCGCAGATCACTAATTTCGTGGTCCGCTTGATCAATTAATATATTACAATTAATTAAGGTTTTTAGTTGAGATAAAAATGTCAATAACACAAGCGGGATTCGAACCCACGATCTTTGGCTTGATACGCCGCTACTCTACGACTTGAGCTATCGTGACCTCGATCCACTCGGACACCAACTTCTCATCTCAACCACACCTTTTTGAGTTTTCCCTCCTTTTTGCCATTTTTCAAATGTCGTATAATCGGATTGGATCGAGGTCACGATAGCTCAAGTAGTAGAGCAGTGGCGTATCTAGCCGAAGATCGTGGGTTCGAATCACGCTCGTGCCATTGACTTTTTTTTATCTCAACTCCTTAATTATTCGTATAATGTTGAAATTCACATTTGACATATGACGTACGTATACGTTTTTAAATTGATCATTTTTCAGGCTAGAATGACGGAATGTACATCTTTCTTTAAGAAACATTGTGTTTACCGGTACAAGAAGAGAAGTAAATTGTAATTTTAAGAGGGAAACGTGGGTTGCCGACCTTGGGCGAAAGGATAATTAACAACCGTAATTCCTGCCGACTATAAAGTCCTTCCTCTGTACTTTTATGAGCGAGTTTTAATATTATAAGAACTTGTCTCGACCTCTTGGTGATAATGGTTGTTGATAAAAATAGACTACAATGGCTTTGGATAAAATGCCAATAATGAGCGTTAAGAAGAACGAAAAATACAATTATATTTTTTCGTATAGGACAAAGTGCATCTTTTATTGTCACATCTCTTCACGTCAATTAATCAATACCATTTTAAAAACAATTTGAATAGCAAAAAACCTATTGTTGTAATAAATAATACAAACGGAGAAAGCTTTTACATAGCACTCTCATCACGACACGCAAGGATGGCACAATTACACAGAAGACAAACACTTTGAGCCCTGAAGATGATCTCAATAAAGATCGAAACGTTGGCACGATAAAGAAAATGTTTTTCTGAAACCTACATCACACCCGACCGCATCTCACGATATCTGAATAACTTTTACAGAGATCACGAATTAACTGTTTTGAGGTTGTATGAATAGAAATAAACTGTAAGAAAGTGCTGAGCCGGAGGGGTGTTGGATGGTCTCCTAGGGTCACCCAATTTGGTAATGTAAGAAGAAAATGAAGAAAAGTCAATTATTTTGGTCCTGGGAAGCCAAAATCACGCTGATTGCGTTCTACAGAAGGCCCAACATCCCATGGACGCCTAACTTTTTTATAATTAGGTAAAAAGTGCAGTGTCTGTTTTGAATGAATAGAAAGGAAAAACGTAATAAAAGTAGTGTGACTTCCTGACCAGGATGGCAGTGACCTTAAGTCACGTTACTCCGTGATAAAAGTCCAGTTTTTTCCATGTTCACCCAGCACAGACAATGATGTTTAAACAAAAAATTTACATGAATTACAACGGAAATGATACTTAGCTTAGATCCACATACCAATGTATGATCTTTAGATTACAAAAACTAACGGTTTTGCAATGTCGAATCTGGAACGAAGTAACGTCGTGGCATCGTCCATCTCTTGCTCCAAATCGAACACGGGCTGCCCAATCTTAAAAAGTGTTATCAAGTCTTTCTTGATTGAGGATGACTGTTTTCAAAGCAAGGGATAGGGAGGCCACAAGGCCTACTGCACCTCGACCTAAATAGATCTATTTTGCTCCTCTGTTAATTATAACTCACTGTCCAGCTTCCATTAAGCAGCCTCCACAGCTTTTCCAGCGGCTCCTTGGTGTAGGATCTTGCTTGTGGTTTTTCTTGTCCTAGTTGCAAGAACCTGCACCTACATAGATAGACCTTCGCAGAAACATAAAATGTTTTCTGCGGTGTTTTCAAAGCAAGACTCTTCATTCTCTTCCTGGTTCTCTCTCTATCTCTCTCTCTCTCTCCCTCTCTCTCTCTCTCTCTCTCTCTCTCTCTCTCTCTCTCTTTCTTTCTCTCTTTCTCTCTCTCTCTCTCTCTCTCTCTCTCTCTCTCTCTTTTCTCTTTTTATTTATCTCATAGTTTTCAGGACGTCTGAGACTCTCACAAACTAACTTGCAACTTTCTGTGTTTCTAACTGGTACCAGTTTTCATACTCCGACTCGAAACTTGCGCCCGTCATGCTTGCACCCCCTTTATGAGAATCCACTCAACCAACGACAAAGAAATTCCCTAATGTCGACTATCTGATTGATGTTCAAGACATGATGATTTTAATGCCTCAAATAAAAGAAACTCCGGTCGCAAGTGTGGTTCAACCATATATAAATAATACGCTTGATGGAGTACTGGCAGTTGTAAATATTGGAGCGGTTTGACGAACACTTCTTTCGTTTCCTTCTGTCCTTCTCTTCTGGAAGGATGTTTTAGAGCATCTGATGAAAATAAATTTACAAGTTTCGTTAAACAGAAGCGTAGAACTACTGCATCCTTCCGCTTAGTGCAGTTGCTTGAATCTTCAAAAAGGGCTATTCTAAGCAGTTACCTGGGTCATGTTGCTTTTTACGAAATTCAAACAAGTTTCGCAATTTCGCGAATTGAATAATTGTCCAAGTAATAAAGCAATCGATATAACTTTTCCAATGAGAGCACTGAGGGCTGAGCAGTCTAAATCATAGATTTGTAATTTTTAAACTTTCACTGAACACCTGTTATTTTTCTCTTTGAGCATTTGTATCACAGTTATGAAATTCTCCGTGCAAATAAAATTTAAAATAAAAGTAAAATCTAATTAAAATATATTTTCTACATAGTTAATGGTTAATTATACTTTTTATATAAAGTCTTGATTGAGATGAAAAATTAAGCCGAATATTTAATTGTGTTGTAATTCACTTATTGTAATCGATCAAAATTAAACAGCTCAAAAACCAATTTCCATTAGAACTTAGCGTTGGCGTTGGATCGGCCGATTCATGTCGAGAGTCTTTGTAACTCGAACTTATTTATGATTTATTATTATTTGGTACGCATCAGCAGAGCTCATATCAACCTGATGATTAGCGTGTAATGCTTGAATACTGTAACGTCGTTAACAACAAATCGTTGAGCAAAACCCTCATTTACAAAAAGTAAGAATATTTTTTCCCGGGTTTTCCTTCTTCGTGAGCTATTAAGATTATACGGCTCATTGTCAATGAACATTCAAGCATTTTTACAACATCTCTCTCCGAGCGTGATAGTTTAAACGATTAAAACTCAAAAAGCAAATTAAAATATATTGAAATTTACTTTTTTTAGGTATATAAGCAACACTGTTGTCAGCAAACACCAGTTCACTTCTATGCGCCCCAACATGCTCATTCCACTCTGTCTTTGTATGTTGTTCAGTTGAAGACAAAATTATGTACATATTAATTTTTGTTTGTTTCAGGGTTGATCCTTCAGGTAGTCCAAGGAGAAAAATGCCTTCCTTCTGATGATTACCCCGTGTGTGCGGCTTGCGAAAACAACATGCAAACTTTTGCAAACCTTCATGAAATGAATGACGCACGTAAGCCATGAGTTGATTTTTAAAACAGTAACAAAACATAATATTGAAGTAAATGTCATATTGTCGGTTTTTTCAATAAAGAAGTTCTCTTATGCCACGTTTTATGAGTATGAGTTGACACATCATTATACTATTAACATATTTTTATATGTTAGTTTGAAATATCATCAAGTTGAAAAATTTGTGACACCTTACAATTAAATATTTTAGAAAATACTACATTAATATTACTAAATTGTTTAATTTTACATTCTCTGAAAAGGTTTTTTTTCTGAATTTTCTTTGTTTTACTTGTAAAAAGTATAATTAATTGGAATAATTAATAGGTCAATTATGACTGCTAACTTATATGGATTTTTATGTAACGTTACCTATTGTGATAATTGCGAACTTAAAATAGATAGAAATAGGATTTTTTCTTGAAACAATTAGAGAGACTGTATAACATGCACAGAAAATTTAATGTTTAAACAATAGTAATAATTTAAAAATGGCAAAAAAGGAGGGAAAACTCATAAGGTGGGGTTGAAATAAGAAGTTGATGTCCGAGTGGATCGAGGTCACGATAGCTCAAGTGGGGTAGAGCAGCGGCGTATCTAGCCGAAGATCGTGGGTTCGAATCCCGCTCGTGCCATTAACTTTTTTTCATCTCAACATAAAACCTTAATTAATTGTAATGTATTAATTGGTCAAGCGAACCACGAAAGTAGTGAATTTAATACTAATAATTTTAAATTTTACTGTTGCAGATTGTGATTTTCAGCATTATGGACATTGTACCGTAAACCATTATGCATGCACCCTACAATATGACCCAAAATGTGGATGGAATGGACTTAAGTTTAAAACCTTTTCGAACTTATGCATGCTAACTCAATTCAACCGAGCTTACTACGATCGTACGTCGACATAATCTTTTCCATTACAAAATAAGCAAAGCAGGCGTATTAAATCTGTTCGTTTTTTCCAGATTATGTTGTTGTTTCCAACTGCGCCTGTAGGGACGACGCCAACAACCCAGAGTTTTAGTTATTATAAAAAATGTAATTGTTGAAGAAATAAATGTATTGCAGATGATTTATCTTTTTTCTTCTTAGATATTCATTTTTGAAAAATTATGTAGGTGTGAACCGCGTTGGTTCAGCGTCCGACTCGTATGTGCCACGTTCTATTATGTGTTCCAACCCCATCGTACCCCAATGAAGTTTACTCATATATACTCAAATGTAAAAGGAAATTTTTGTTGATTCCAAAATATTCAAACAGCTATCGTATTATACATTATAATAGTTACTAATTATTATTTCCTAATAACTAACCATTATTATTACTAATACATAGAATTTTTTTACGTCATATACAGTTTTCAAGTCATTATTCTTTTTGTAAGGTCTGTAACGTCTTGGTTGAGATAAAAAAGTCAGCGTCACGAGCGGGATTCGAACCCATGATTTTCGGCTAAATGCGCCGTTGCTCTACCACTTGAGCTATCGTGACTTCGATCCTCTCGGAAACCAACTCTCCATTTCAACCTACAACTATTCGAATTTTCTCTCTTTTTGCCACTTTTTTATCTGAACCAAGACCTTACTTAAAAAGAATAATTAATCGAAAGAAGTATCTTGTTCAATTGGCCACTAAAACGTAAATGGAATAAGATAATAAGTAAAAGAAGTATCACTTCACTAAATAGCTCCGCGTGGCCACTTCGTGAGTCGCTGCGAATCGAACCCTGATTACACGACATTTGAAAATGGTAAAAAGAGGGAAGGTTCGAACGGTAGTAGATTGAGATAGAGAGTTGGTTTCCGAGAGAATGTAAGTCACGACAGCTAAGTGGTAGAACAGCGGTGCATTTAGCCGAAGGTCGTGAGTTCGAATCCCGCTCGTGACACTGACTTTTTTATCTTAACCCAGTCCTTACATAAAAAGATTAATTAATTGGAAGAAGTAACTAGGTCAATTCACTACTAAAACATAAATGGGTTATATAAAGTATTTTGTTTATTTGTATTTACGCTCTCATATTAAAACTCGTAATAAAATCGCATAATTTGTTGATGATATTAAATCTCAGCATCTTTGGGGGGGAAGGTTGAAGTGTCGTTTCTTTGGCATTTGAGAGTCGTACAAAGGAATGTTGACAAATTTTGCAGTGCGTGATGATGTGTTCGAGATCCTCATATCTTTCGCAGGACCGACATTTTGCTGGGGGGATCATATTCATTCTGTTGAGATATCCATTACACAATCCGTGATTTAATCTTAGCCTTATTATCGTTATGCAAAATGCCTTGGTTATATTAATTGCTTTGGAGAACCAGGGTGCACGGGCTACCCATGTTTATATAAATTATTTATTTAAGTTATTGTTAATTAATTAATTTATTATTATAGTTTATATTTATTTCATTGTATAAATTTAAACACATTTGGGGTTTGTGTTTGTGGTCTTGATAGATAAGCAATACCATTATAACCTGACGGTACACATTTGAAAGGTGTGAAAAATATTTTATAAAAATTAATTAAGGTTTTTAGTTGAGATGAAAAAAAGTTAATGGCACGAGAGGGATTCGAACCCACGACCTTCGGCTAGATGCGCCGCTGCTCTACCACCTGAGCTTCGTGACCTCGATCCACTCGGACATCAACTCCCCATCTCAACCCCACCTTATGAGTTTTTTTCATCTCAACTAAAATCCTTAATTAATTGTCATGTATTAATTGGTCAAGCGGACCACGAAAGTAGTGAATTAATGATTTAAAAATGAAGTACACTTCACTAAAGCTCTCCGTCGCCATTTCAATTGTCGTCGAGAATCCAAACCTATTACACGACATTTGAAAAATGGCAAAAACAGGGAAAACTCATGGGGAGTTGATGTCCGAGTGGATCGAGGTCACTCCCAGAGATAAAATGGTCCAAAATCTTGGGGTTTGTGAACAAGTCCAAGAAGTTTATGCAGGACACGTGAACCGACCAAGTCCCGGACCTTTTAGGGATGGGGTACGAGTCTACAGGCGTTTAACCCCTCGGGTCATGGTCGCCCACCCTGCATAATATATATATGGGTAGAGTACCGCATATGAAAATTCACAGGTATTGAGAAAATTTAAGAAAAGCAAGATATAAACGTAGAAATAGAAAATAATGCCAAAAGTTTGTAAACAAATGCGGAAGAGGAAATTTCTATCGACAGTCAGCTGTTGGAGCAAAGAATTGCTACCCTTCTACTAAGTGGAATTCATCAAAGTAATAAATAACATTATATTTTTAAAGAAATTTATCAACTTATGATGTAATTAATAAAAGGACCACTATATTCAGGTAATATCGTTTTGTAAATGAGTAATAAAATAGTATTTAATTTACAACTGAATAAAAATTTAGTAAAAAATAGTGAATCTGATGAACCCCCGTTAGTTATTAGAAGAAAATGATTAGCAGAAAAATATGTGCTCAAAACCTATTCCTTAAACCACCAGCTGTTCTTAAATTAATGTTTGATGTATTAACATCCCCCTATTGGCCAAAAAAAGACACCCATTAATGATCACCCTAGGGTGGGAATGTCCTAGATTACATCAATCAATCAATGTAAACAATAGACTTCCTCTATTTCAGCTTCAATTCTTCTCTTCATTGCAAAAATCCCATTTGGTTATACTGCCTAATTTGCCGAATTCCCGTGTTATGAAGTAAACTTTAGATTCTGCGAACTGATCCGCCAAACATGGCCTAACGCAACTGTTATTTTCACGGCGGTTCCAAGTTGGATGGAAAGTCGGTTGGAGCGTACTATGACGCTTCCAAAAGTAAATATGCATCGTACCATTCCGCTATGAGAGCTCCCCCTTTACATGCGAATCGTACACAATCCTTATGGCTCTCGAATACGCAGAATCTATCGGCGACAATCAGGTGTTGATTTGTTCTGACTGTAGAAGTGTATTAACCAGTATACCGACTCCAAACCTTTCTAAATCTTACAGTTCAGAATTGACAATTAAAATTATTAACAGTTTAGACGTTATCGGGAATAAAGGTAAACAAATAGATTCCTATGGGTAAGACGTCACTGTTCATTGATAGGAAACAAGAAAACTGATGAGCTGGCCAAGGCAGCTACAAAAAAACCAGTAATAGATAGAGAATTTAAAATACCACATTACCACATCAATGTTATTAAAATAAGATCAATTGAAGCGTGACAGAATAGATACAGATCTTTAAGGACTGGACAGTAGTATAAATCTATCTTGCCTAAGGCCGGTTGCAAACCTTGATTCACCAGAGCAAGGTTTGAGCGGTTCAGCACTATCACAATAGGCAGACTACGTTCAAACCAAGGCATCTGTAAAGCATACCTCCACATGATTGGACAGGACGACAGTGAACTGTGTTCGGTGTGCAACCAACT
Source organism: Cimex lectularius (assembly GCF_000648675.2). NCBI lineage: Eukaryota > Metazoa > Arthropoda > Insecta > Hemiptera > Cimicidae > Cimex > Cimex lectularius. The sequence continues at coordinate 436,730 of NW_019392876.1, read as the reverse complement.
TGAAAACGCGGAACATATCGTATGGTACTGCAAAAAATTTGGAAGAAAGACACTTTTCCATTAATGCAAAATTGCAAATTACAAATTGTTAATATATCAGAAAAGTGTGGTGATTAGTGACCGTTAATCGATATTTGTTTAGAAATCGTGAGATGCGGTCTGGTGTGATGTAGGTTTCAGAAAACATTTTCTTTATCGTGCCAACGTTTCGATCTTTATTGAGATCATCTTCAGGGCCTGGGATTTACAAACATTGTTTACATATAACAATTACGTTTTGGATGTAGAAAAGTGAATTTATATAATGGAAAATAATTTTTTTTATATATTCAATCAAAATAAATTCACTGACTGACAATTCAATAAATCCCAGGCCCTGAAGATGATCTCAATAAAGATCGAAACGTTGGCACGATAAAGTAATTGTTTTTCTGATACCTACATCACACCAGACCGCATCTCACGATTTCTAAATAAATATACAGAAAACTTCAGCGTTTATCGGGCTTTGGACGATTTTATAAAACGAACTGGTTGTAGTTTGTGACTGCTGTAAATGACCAACTAAACAATTATTCGCATGGATGAGGACAATAGGTCAATGCCAAAAAAATTGACTAAAATGAGATTGATTTATGTCATGTTTTGTTTTGGATAATGTCGTTTTGTTAAAAAAAAAACTGTTTCATTTCCCAAGGATATTTTATAACAAAATAACAGTCGATAAATCTCGAATCACCTACGTTTCATTCTGTCTTGGATAATGCCAGTATGTAATGAGTAGTAATTAATATTACATTTTATAAGGAGGTTTTACAACTCTTGATATAATCAATACAATGTGATTAATTTATAGGGCATTACTCGTTGAGTAATGGTGTTATGCTAATGAGCAATAAATATTATTTGCGTTACTAATGGTGACGTTATATTACGTTCTGTGTAATTTCAGTTAAGGAATAAATATAAATTGTCATTCATTTACGACGGAAATTTTATTACTCAGTGAAAATTCACCACCATGTGAGTGATTTAAGTTACATCGTGTAATGCCGTTATGCTCATGAGTAATAAATAGTGTTTTATTTGCTAAAAATGTTTTACAACTAAATAAGAAAGAAATAAAGTATCGTTTAGATTACACCAGGTCCTCAATAATGCCGTTTTGTTAAAGAACAATAGACAGTGTTTCAATGCCCGATGATATAGACTGTAATGACTCGTAAAAGAAGGGTAATTTTCAACCAATTAAGAATGCGCAATACGAGGTTGACATATGGACACTTACTTTCAGGCCAAAGCCCGCGGTGTGTCTGGCATGAAAAGAAAGGTTGCTCAATTTGTCCCACCTAATTGAAAGGTGCAATTCTTGGCTCCATAGAGCGCGCAGGTATCCACCAGATTTACGAATTCTGCATGAGTACGGCTACTTGTATTGAGACTGTATGTATTTATTAGCGTGAATGTGTGATCGGACGATGGCGGAATATCGAGTATTCATCGACCTTCAATTCGGTTAAGTTGTATAATATGTATAAAGGTTGTTTTGAAAGTGAGTGTATTTAATCGCGTGAATGGTGATGTGAGAGGGTCTACGGTGGAATATCCAGTACCCCATTCACCCTCAATTAGGTTATTTATATAATACCTGTAAAGCGTGAAGGAGAAATTTCTAGTACTCCATCACCCTAATTGATTAAATGGTATGTAAATATGAATGAATTTATTTAAGAATGAAAGTGAGTTGGTGGGTTTGGAACTGCTTACGTTGGGAGCTGAACCCACCCCCCTGAAGCCCAACAATGGCTGGACGGATCTGAGGTCTGACTGCCGACTGCCAGCACCCGGGGTGAGGAATTCTCTGGTCTGATTGCAGTTTACTGTAAATAGCAAGCACCGGATATGCCGATGGACTATAATAATAATAAATTTATTTTCGAAAAGTACAGCACTACAGTAAGAAAAAACATAAATAGAGAAAAATATGTAAGGATAAAATAATAAAACCATAAGTAAAAGTAAGTTATTTAACCAATCTGCACATTTTCGCGTTTCACCTAAAAGCAGCGCTTGTAACAGGTCGCAGGAGGTATATCAGTGAACAAAATTGGTAAAAATTAAATCGAAAGGACTAAGAAGGTGTATATCACCACATAAATGAAAGAAAAAACCCAAAATAATGAAGAGAGAAAACAAAAATAAAATAAAACGCAATTAATTCAAATAAATATAAAATAGAAATTAAATAATACCATAATTGCATTATGATGCCAAATATACCACAAAGAAAGTTCAAATTATAAATTAAAAAGTTTTACAGTAATAAATTTTTTTAAATCATAATAAGAATTGAATTTGTTAAAAGTAATTTTATGATTATAAATAAACAGCAGTTAATGAAAAATTGAAGTAAAAATTAGTGTTTACTTTGGATATAAAAATAGGTCGCTTCTTTTTGTCTTGTTTGATACTCATTGTTTGATTCAGCAAAAAGGTTATTTTTAAAGACATACATACAAGAACGATTTAAAAACAATTTTTTAAATTTCAGAACATGAAAAATGTCATATAGTTGATTGGTATTAAATCTAAAAGGTGTGGAAAGAATACTTCTCACGAGAGAATTTTAAATTATAATTAATGGATTTTAATAACAATTACTGGTTCCACCCCATGTAACAATCCCATAGCAAATTATAGAATGAACCAAAGCATAATAAACTGATTTTAACAATTTTAAATTTAGGATCTTTCTTAATAAACTTCATTTGTAAAGAAGTTTTCACAATCGCATAACCAAAGAATCAATTTGTAACTTAAAATTTAACCTAGAGACTAATATAACTACTAAATATTTAGTATTATTTGTAATTGGTATGGGGAAACAGTTACAGTTAAATGAATTAATACTTGTATGGAAACAAAATTTAAAGCTCTTTAAAACTAATCTTTTACTAATGCAAAATGTAAGACGTTAGATTTATCATTATTTGAAATTAAACAGTTAGAATATAACCACGTTTTAACAAGTCTAACATCATTGTTAATAGACATAAATTATGTAATCAAATTATGAATTATCCTTCCAGAAAAAATCAAGCACGTTTGTATTTACGGTGTATTTTTGTATGTGCGGATTTTAGCCTAGTCAAATCCAACTCCAAGATATTTTACAACAAAATAAAAGTCGAAAAATCTCGATGTTTAATAATTAATATTCAATTTTCTAAGGAGGCTTATCAAAAAAGTTGTATGACGTAAATAAGATTTCTGTTAATAAGCTTGCTAATAACTCTTTAATCAATTAATAAAAGACATTGTTTGGTTTTATATTATAACAACGTTTTGACGCATGTTTCTTCAATTTGAGTACAATGAAATATAAAATATAATTGAATAATAAAAACTTGAGGAAAAACGTTAGAAAATGTTTTGAAGGATTTTCGTACTCAGTAAGCTATTAAGATAAGACAATTACTCTTTTGCAAAGTATATGAAGCATCTAATGTAGTCGAGGGCACCATAAAGAAACAATAACAAAAATCTGAATACATTTCACCTTGTAATTTGTACATGTATATAAACGGTACTGCCTTTCAGAGTATATCACATCTTCTCAAGATTTGGCAACATGCTCAGCAGATTTGTTCTTTGTGAGTAATCAGCTTGTAACAATTCGTTCCCGTATATTTGAACGATTGGCACAGTTTTAGGGCTGGCTTGCCTGGTCGTCCGAGCGACATTCGTCCCTGAAGCTCCGGCCCGTAACGTTTGCGCGGATTGCAACGGTGTGATGAGAGATTTTACAAGTGTGGAGGCAATGCATGAATTTAACTCCCATAATGACGAATGTAAGGAACTAAATATCGCTATATTTAAAAATGACTAAGCTTTTAAAAACCTAAAAAGACTTGGCAAGCATTGTAAAAAGTTGATTTTTTTTCAGACTGTGACGTTCAGCACAGCGGAAGTTGTAGCACAGTAGTTCCATGCTTCTGTACTCGGCAATATGAACCACGATGTGCATGGAACGATCGTAAATTTAAAAACTTTACAAATGAATGCGAAATGAGAAGATTCAATTATCAATACTATGATCGTGAGTAATATTTTTTATCGGACTTAAACTATAAATGATTATCATATATCGTCTTTTATGTTTTTAGGTTACGCAGCTGTTTCCAACTGCCTATGTCATCCCGATGCTAACAAAGATTTGTTTTAATCATCAGATTTTAAAAAAATGTTATAACTTTTAAATAAACGTTATTCATGGCAAGTGAAATATGGTGTTTCCTGAGGTATTCTCTCATTTTAGAAAGATTATTACAATGTGCACATTATTCGATGGAGTTGCTTAAGTTATAGGCTTTTTGAAAAAAAAAAAAAAAAAAAAAAAAAAAAAAAAAAAAAAAAAAAAAAAAAAAACCGACACCCAGAAATGACCTCCGCTGTTCAAAACACCCATAAAAAATTATCGAAAAAATATAGAAATGCTGAAAATACAAAAGGTGTAAGAAGGTCGGGTTCGAATGCAGGGCAGCTGGAATCGAACGAGGGACCTTACAATTTATGAGCGTCGTGGCAACTACTAAACCGTTGGAGCTGCCGACGCCCCCTTTTTTCTATAATAATATTACGCTGATTACATTTAGACGTTTAGAAGTACAAACGCATATAAGAACGTACTAATGTATTTATTTCAAAATATATAAAAGGACAGAATACACACATGCTTACAAACTGACAAACGAAAATATAGTTATAGATTGGAAATACCCTGAAACTATTTTTTGTTTCTTTAAAATTCATCATTAAAATTTTAAATTACAAATTTTTACTAGCCTTTCGGAACGTTTTGAATTTTGAAGCCAGCAAGCACAAAAAGTCAAGACCAAAATTTATAATAAATTTTGTTATAAAACAAATTGGATATTGTTTATTATTAATGGTATCTAGTAAAATAAGTCTGTCGTCTACGATTTTTTCAGAAAGTATTTTAGCATCTTATCAAATAAATTTGTAATTTCTTTTGTTTTTAAATTATATTTTTAAAATGTTATGTTATGTGTGCCAAAACATTCCAGTCTAATGTTTATAGTAGTCTATCCAATTTTCAAAATATATAGCAATACGTATACATACTTATTTAAATATTATAATTTATAATTTTAACAAATATATTTTCTTTTTTATCTATTCTGATTACAATTAGAAACAAAATTCAGGCAGTTTCCGAAATCTGTATATGAAACATTTTATGCATCTTAACCGACGAAAATAATTATTAATTTTCATTTTTGGTAATTTTTAGGTTTCTCAAAAGAATTTATTGCGTATTCATGTAAGGCACTTTAAAATTAAAGTTTAAAAAAAACTGATTAGTGAAATTGTCGTTTTTACAGTTTCGTCACTATCAAAATGCCAAAAAGAAAATAGTATCTTTGTACTTTTATACATCATATGTATTCAAGCAAGGTTGATTTCATTTAAAAATAATTAATTATGATTTTTATCTCTACTAAAAGCCTTAATTAATTGAAAGATGTTAATTGGTCAAGCGGACCCCGACAACTAGTGAATTAAAAAAATTTTTTGATCTCACTTTTTCCTCATTTAGGAAAACAACTGTTTTCTTAAGATAAAAATAAACGAAAAACGTTTATTTAGTAACTTCCTCGAATATCATTACGTTGTAAATACTTGTCAAAAATAATTTCCTTTTCTATTATTCATTTATCACCTTTTTTTTTTCATCCCTACCTTTTTGAGTGAGTTTATGTTGGGTTTCACATAACTGAGCTTAAACAACAAATCATTAGGATAGTAATAATGCATTAAAAATATAAATAACTTTATAACTGTATTTTATTGTGAAAAATAGTTGTGACTACCGATAGTTATTTTTCATAGAGAATAATCATAGAGTTATTTAACATTATTCAAGGTGTGTAAATAGAATATTTTTAAATTTTCAGAAACCAGAAAACGTAAACTCGACCTTTTACTAATTTTAATTTGTTTCAAGAAAACATAATTTATGTATTTTTTGTTTTACAACCTTTAATTTAATTTTGCAGTTGGTCATTCACTCCGAATGTTCCCATTGACAAATAATAGATAAAATAGTTAAATAAAGAATTGCTAATTGTTATTTTGCCCTAGTTACATTAGTTATCCTCAGTATATAAAGTATTGTTAGTGGGTTCGTTCTGTCGACATTTTCCTCTGAAGGGATAAAGAACAGCAAATCATCAACATGAGTAGAACAGGAATTCTTTTACCATTTGGTCTGTACTTCATTCTCAATAACCTTATATTGATTTTGTTTATTATAATATTATTTTAAAACAGCACTCGTGATGGTCTTGATCGTAAACGTTTCTGCTAATTGTAATAAGTTGTGCCCTGAAGCAACACCGTGCGCGAAAATTCGCGATCCAGTCTGCGGACTTTGCGAAGGCCGACTGTTAACATATGGCAACAAGTGTACGTTTGATAATTCAGCGAGGTGTTCTAACAGTAAGTACAAAATTTTCTTTTTAATTTAAATTTAATAAGTAGTAATGAAACTAACAGTGCAACGGAAATTTGGTTAAATTAGATGGATTATTATCCCATGAATGTACATTGAGTAATTCTAAAACATTTCATATATGTATGTATGTATATATATTTTTTTTAGGTGGGTAAGCGTTTCCGTTAATTTAATAAACACTTTTACTCTTCATAAATAAACGTATTAACAACTTAAATTTTTTGGATTTTTATGCTACTATTATTTTTGTTGAATTCATTACATAAACATAACATTTTCTTTGTCATTTCAACTAAACGAAATAACTTTTAAATAATAAACCACCTATTTGACAAAATAAAATGTTCTTAATAAAATTTTTACAGTACATGTCTCAAACCCTTCATAAATTTCTAAATTAGTCAAAATTTCTTTCGTATTCATTCTAATTGCCTGATGAAGGCGATGCATTTCTATATATCAGTCGTTCATTTCGCCAACTTCTGACATTATTTAAAAATATTTTCAAGAAAAAAAGACGAGGCATTATAAAGCAAATGAATTACAAATTATATTAATAGATAGATTACATAGATTCCATATGGCTTCATAACATTGACATCCTTGTCGCGGTTGACATCTTAAATATAAAAAAATAATAAAAAATATAATAAAAAATTCGAATTATGAATAGGAAATCAAGAATTAGATTATTATACAATTACGCATTACAAAACAGTACTCAATGGTATTTCTACTTAAATTTGGGAATCTTATTTTATTTCGAGTATACACTCATAAATTCTTAAAATCATATTAAAATAGAATCTGCCTATCCAATACATTATGAGAAACACAAATACCTTTGTTTCTATTAGTCATATCACACTTTCTATAAAATAGAATTTGTTAATGATTGGTTACTGTAATGTTTATCAGTCAAAACTGTTAATTACCATTAATTAATTATGTCTCTCTCTTCTCGCTCACGTTTGCCCTCACTCACTTTATAGATCTATCTTTATATTCTTTGCTCACATACACTTCCTTTCTCGCAATAACTCTTTTTGTCTATCCATTTTTTCTGTTTATGTACCTATTAATATACGTTATTATCTAACTAGCGTGTATGCATCTTTCTCTCTCAATTTCTCTCTCTCTCTCTCTCTCTCTCTCTCTCTCTCTCTCTCTCTCTCTCTCTCTCTCGTCAAATTTTTTTATCCGAAACATCATCTATATTTATCTATCTATTTATATAATATATTTATTTATCTAATTGCCCATTGCCCATCTTCCTATCCTAAAATATCTTTCTCACTTTTCATTCTTCTTTCACTTTGGAAAATGGGCCTAGATTTATTATGCGGAGCGATTAAGGCACAATGTACTTTTTTTAATGCACACAATGTAAGTGGCATTGCAAATCTAAAATATTGTTACGTAACAATAATATACAAAGCACCGGATTAAACCGTCTCAATCAAAAAAGTAATGGTTCAACGATGGAACTTGAAAAGTGGAATTTGTGGATTCGTTTGCCTACAAAAGGCAAATTTAGGACTGGGTTGTAGAATTTTTGGCGAAGACAGCGATTGGCAGTTTCTGTAATAAATTAAAAATAAAAAGCTGTCTTTTCGTCTTTATTTTATTTCGCAGTGAGCCAATAACGTTTTTTACGTATATTATGACTGATATTACATTGTTTAAAAAAATAGACATATATAATCAATTATTTTATATTAACATTAATAGTTACGAGTATAAGAAGTTATTTATAAATTTTTTTTAATAAAAAAATAAATAAAAACGTTTTTCAAACATAAGAAGTGTTTTAACATTTTTGCATTTTATTACATAATTCAAATACATTAGAGTTAGTCCGATTGACCAAATAACTTCTTTCAATTAATTAAACTTTATGAATACTTAACTATAAAAAGTAGGTGTCGCGAGCGGGATTCGAACCCACGACCTTCGGCTAAATACGCCGCTGCTCTACCACTTGAGGTATCGTGACCTCGATCCACTCAGACACCAACTTCCTATCTCCACCCCACCTTTCGGATTTTCCCTCCTTTTTTCCAGTTTTCAAATGTCGTGTAATCTATTCGTTTCACGGCGACAAATATTCGTGACACTGACTTTTTTCTCACAACCAATACCTTACATAAAGTATAATTCAAATAGTTAAATTTTTTGTAAGATCCTATTTTTTAGAGCCCATAAATCATTCCAGTTAAAAATAAATAAATAAATTTAAGAAATTAATAAATAAAACTAAAATTAATTTTGAAAAGTACTTTACAATATTATTGGTAGGAGAGCGTAACCGTCACTTTACTTAAAAGTAGCTAAATTTATATTTCGTGCAAAGAACATCTGAGGTTGTTTTTTACTACATGTATTACTTATGAAAATAAACATATTTCCATGTCTTAGACCAAGTCCTATTAGTTATACCGTATTTTCTTCCTAATTCCCTCCGACTGAAACAACGTTCAAGAAAATACGATATAGAGGTAGTAAGAAAGAAACGGCCGTTTCTAACTGTTGACATTTAAAGCAAACAAAACAAGACAAAAAAATTACCTTGAGCGGAAGCCCCGGAGAGGGGTCAGCGAAGGGTGAGAGGGAAGCGAAGATTTGCAGGATATTACCTTCCTTTTTATAACAGCACTCCACCCACCGTAACAGAATAAATTTATCTTTTCGTTTGTTTACCAGATGAAAGGAAATCGCCAGAAATTAAGATCATGGGGTGGAAGCATCACTGTAGTAAAATCAAAAGAAATCTTGCAATACTTTTAAACAATAGTTATAAAATCAATCTTCAAACAGTTTCCCTATTATTAAATAATAATAATTATATATAAATGTAAAATATATAAATTTACATTTTATCGATAAAAAGGACCTAACATAAGTTTTATTTCTCGTACTACTGTTCTATTTATTTCAAAATCGTTATTTTCAGATGTTTTCGTCCACGTTGGAGAATGCAATTCAGTCAACCTATGCAACGAAAGGTGTCAATTGAGTCCAATTTTTGTATGCGGCTACGATAATATTAGCGAAACTTACCAAACATTTCCAAGCAGATGCGAGTTAGAAAAATACAACGTTTGCTACGGGGGAAGTAAGTTTAATTTAATAGCAATATACTAATAACACATATATCTGTTTACACGCACTCACTATATTTCTATTTGAGACAGTTATTATATTTATTTCAATTTAAACAATTATTAATTTTTTTCTCAGGAACTTTCTTTAGGCTCTTTTTCGCCATCACACCCCCATTTTTCCCACCCCCTCCTATAAATACTCTTATTCCCTCTCTATCAATGTTTGTACCATTTCTTGTTCACTCACTATCCCTCCCTATCACTTCTCCTCCCGCTATCCCCTCTCCCTCCTACACTCTCTCTCTCTCTCTCTCTCTCTCTCTCTCTCTCTCTCTCACTCACTCACTCTCTCTCTCTCACACACACACTCACACACATTCTATTTTTCTTTATCTATCTTTCTATCTACCTTTCTATCCATATATTGCTAGTTTTGTGGTTATGAAATTGTATTATTTGAAATACCCCTAATGTTATTGTTCCAAATGTTTCAAAAAATAATTATGTTTTGTTTCCTAATAAGACAGTAAATTTTTTTTTTGTTTCTAGGTTTTGAGGCAGTATCTATTGATCATTGTTTGGAAGTTTAAGACGAATGTATAAGAATTAAAACACAAGAAGCAATAATTGTAATGGAAACAATTACAATATTCATTTTCACACCACCAGATTAAATATTGGAATATTTTGTGCATTTCTAGTTGAATTATTGATATGTGTACTTTAGAAACAAATATTAACTGCGTTATTGTGCTGTTTTCACGTTCTAAACACGACTGAAATATTTAAACTTACATACTTATTTTCACGAATAACTTCAAACCGATTTCTCCTTAAAGAATTCAAGCCCCAATTGCTCGGCCGACGGGCTTAATTAGATTTTAACAACTTGATTTTCTTTGATGTCTGACATTTCTTTAGGAAAAGAAAGGGTTGGGAATCAATAAAAAAAGTAACACTCCAGGGAAAAGAGGACTGCTGTGACTACTAGGACCTAGTCTCATCACCATAATCTTAAAAATTTTCTTATTTAGATAGGCTTTTTCTTTTCTTAAGTTAAATTATATTACGGTCTTTTATAGTAAAAAAAATGACTGAAATAAAATGGAGGAAGGAGCAAACACGCTGATTTAATCAATATTCAAGAGCCGTAATCGTTCCAAGTTGCAAACAGGAGAAATTCAATTGACGAGTTTGCCTAAAGCCCCCAGTGGTTTGCAACAAAGGTAATAATCCGAATACACATGCGGCCCGTGTCTCCGACGTAATAATACTTACTGACAAACAGAACCAAAACCTCAGTCTCCTTGGGTACTTCATTTACACTGTTTTAACCGGTCAAAACATCCAATGTGTCAGTGTAATATTGGCAGTTAATATTTATATCAAAAAAATAACAAATAATAATACCGTAACATATAATGCATATGAAAAAGGTATGCTAAAATAATGACAAAACATATTTAACTTTTGTAAAAGATTTCATATTATATATAAAGTCTATTATCCAAACGCTAGAAATAAATTAAAAATTCAACAGCAGAAAATAGTTCTAAGGTATACGTCTCTGCAGAAAATTTTCGTAAATAACACTGTTATTTAACTAAATTTATTTAAAATTGTTATGTAATTTTAAATTTTGTAGCCAATTTCAACGACAAAATATGTCGAATAATTTTTAAAATTTATAGTCGAAATCTGTTTTAATTCTTAGTTAAGTATCTGAGAATTTTATGTTTACCAAAATAATTAAAATTTTACTGCCCATTTTTACTAGACCAAATTACTAGGCTATTTCTCAAATTTAACTATTGGGTTGTCCGGAAAATAATGCAGGATTTTAAGTTTTCATTAAAAAAAATCTATATAAAATATTCTGTTTACGTTTACAGGNGAATATATAAAATATATTTTGCATTGTATAAATTCACTTTTCCACATCCAAAATGTAATTGTAATATGTAAACAATGTTTGTAAATCCCAGGCCCTGAAGGTGATCTCAATAAAGATCGAAACGTGGGCACGATAAAGAAAATATTTTTCTGAAACCTACATCACACCAGACCGCATCTCACGATTTCTAAATAAATATGATTTAATTAATCTTAATTCAGCATTTGCTTGTCTTACCACTAAATATTTCACTGATAAAACTCGGAAATCAGATGCATTGATACAAGGTGGTAGCGAATCAGATAGTTATGCTATTTTAAACTAGCTTAAATACCAATGTAAGCAAAATCGGTTTTATAAAATGTGTTATTTCATAATGATCTGGTTGACCCACTTTGCTGTTATATGTTTTCCTTTTTAAAATATTGTCACATTTAATAAAAAAAAAGTTACGGCCAATAACCTACCTTCCACGTAATTGAATGGAATCCTTTTTTTCCTCTTCCTCAATTGACCGTAAAGTACATCTCTGGATTGAACAAATTGAATTTGTGAAAGCCATTATGTTTAGTGGCCTGATTGGCCAAATTACTTCTTTCAATTAATTAATATTTTTATGTAAGTTCTTGGTTAAAATGAAAAAATTAATGTTACGTGCTGGATTCGAACCTCCGTTGACCTATTTAAACGTTTCTGTGTATTTTTAAAAACTGCTCTATAAAAATTCACTGTTTACGCACTTTTATGCTTTACAAACACTCTTTGCCCAAAAAATAATTATTGTTAAAATAATAAATTTGTAAATTTAAATATTTGGTAATTATAATTTTTTTAGCGAAATTGTACCTGTAACTCTAGTTGTAGAGATGCATCAAACAAATGGTATATATTACATCTATTATGTTTAGTGGTCTGATTGACCAATTTGCTTCTTTCAATTCAAATCATAGAGAACGTAGGAAAATAGATTCATTAGATTTCGTAGTTCGATTGACCAAATAACATCTTTAAATTAATTAATCTGTTTATGTAAGTCCTTGGTTGAAATGAAAAAGTTAGTGTCATGAGATGAATTCGAACCCACGACCTTCGGCTAAATATGCCGCTGCTCTAACACTTGATCTATCGTGACTTCGATCCCCTCGGACACCAACTCTGCAACTCAACCTACATTTATGACAGTTTGTCACAAACCAAAAAGGAAAACGAGACCTAAATGAACCTAACAATAGACTGGGGCGCTATAATTATCCGCAGAAAAAAATGCTTTGTGATAACATGAATAATATAACCGTAGAAGAACTCTAGCCACTAAAACCGGGCTAATAATCATATTATTCGACAGTTGGGACTCGGTGTGCATCTAGATTTTGTAATAAAGAAAAATAATTGTCATTTGTTAAAAATATAGAAGAAGCTCATGTAGATTTCGCTTTTATTATATGTAAGCCATTTTACAGCTATACGAAGCAAGAATTTATAATGCAGCAGGTGGAGCGCAGTAATCAGTGGTACTGTAAGACCATATTCAACCACATTTGCTTAAGACGTTTTGTGAAAATCGTTTAATTTGAGTTGCCATCATAAGTCAAATAATTAGCCCATATATAAAAGTAAGTTCACGAAGTCGAGATTAAAATACACACCGCTTTTCTTTTTAGTGCAGTTATTAAATGAAACATGTTACCGCAGGTGTCGTTGAAGTCTTGGTTAACTCTGTAACTCTAAGCCCGACCAATTTCCTTCTAAACTTCTCAATATATTTCATGCAGTGAAACCATTACGGCCCCTCTATGGTATTTTAATTGGAAAACTGGGATAAAATATAACGCGTCAAAATCGAAGTTCTAGTGTGTGATCGGTCGCCGCATTACGGAAAAGTATACATACAAGGATATTCATTATATAACGCTACACATTAGCGTGTTAGGACAACATAATAATAAAATTGAATATGCTTTAGCGATATTTAATAAATAACATAGTATAAAAAGGGTTTTGATAATGTTCCGAAATGTTTCCCTGTAACATATATCTTTAACGGTACAGAGTAAAAAAAGTACTTCGGACGAGAATATTACATTTGGCTTCATTCGAAGTTGGAATTCAGTTTTATGTTTTATTCACAATCTAAGCATGAGGGTAGCGTCCCATTTTACTGCGCCTATGAAAGAATTATTATCCAGAGAATTGATTCCCACATCAAATAATAACTAATAAATAAAAAGTATGTAATAACAAAAAAGAAATAAATAAAATAAACTTTATATATTTTTTTAAATATAAATTAATATTTTTGCTGTTTATGTTAAAACTTTAATATTTGTATTGTAGCTTCTTGAACATATACTGCAGCATGGAAATACCATTTTTTAACAAACCGTTTTCGACCTCATGACATGAGTCATTTTCAGTGTTAATTTAAAAGTATCAATCCAATAAAATATCTTTCAATTAATTAAGGTATTTAGTTGAGATAAAAAAGTCAGTGTCACGAGCGGGATTGGAACCCAAGACGTTCGGGCTAAATATGCCGTTGCCCTACCACTTGAGCTACCGTGACTTCGATCCACTCGGACACTAACTTCCATTCTAACCCCACCTTTTGAACGTTCCCTCTTTTTGCCATTTTTCAAATGTCGTGTAATCTATTTGATTCTCGGCGACAAATGAAATGGCCACGGAGAGCTTTAATGAAGATATACACCATTTTAACTTATTAAATTCACTAGTTTCTTGGTCCGCTTGACCAATTAATTCTTTCAATTAATTAAGGAGAATTAACACCTTAATTAATTGAAAGATATTAATTGGTCAAGCGGACCACGAAAACTAGTGAATCTATAAAACATTTTTTATTTACATCGGTTTTTAATCTTATACGTAATTTACTAGGACAATATATTTGAAAATTAAAAACCAATGTAAACAAAAAAGATATTTTTTATAAGATAGACAATTTTAAATTACCACTGAAGAGGACTCATGCCATGGGGTCGAAAAGTTTTGTTAAAAAATAAAATTCCATACAACAGTATACGTTCAATAACCGATAATACTAATATATTTATTATTATATCACCTCGGCCATTTCATTATATATAATGTCTAGTAACATAGTACTCACTGGTATCCAGGAATCTGAAAGTGCCGACGAAACCGGAATAATTGGCGCTTTTGGGACGCCTAGTTGTGTGAAGTTCGAGGACTAGAAATGGGCCAGAGCTGTACAAAAGGTGAGGCAAGGTCGGCAGAGATGAACATAGAAGACCAGTAGGCGTGTCCAAATCTGTGAGATGTGCGCTTTCTAGTTCCATATACGCTTGAATATAATCTCCTTCCAAACAGCTAGAACAGTTGGTGCATGATTAATTATTCTGTTTTAATAAATTATTCTAAATATGTAAATTTTCCATAGCGTTGTGATATAAGCAGTTGGGCGTGCATTTTAAACAATATTATGACTAACGATTAAAACGACAAATATTTATTGGTTTTATAAATTCGAGAGAACATACACCCAATAAGTGACCCAGTACTGGTTCAGCATGAAACTTAAGTGTTGAAATTTTGTGATAAAGTTTGTGATAAAAATCCAAATGGGAGTGTAAAGTTCTGATTGAAAACCTTGTTAAACCCATGAGTAATGAGTTTTACATGAAAAGTTAAAGCTATGCAAAAATTACAATTAGCTACATTTAAAAAGTAAAAAAATTTACGTTGCAGTAATCATTGGTAAAATTTTATTGTAACAGATGAGTTTTAGTACGGTTGAAACTTTTTAAAATAAGTTTACATATAATCTATAAAATACTATATTATAATATACTGATAATAAAGTTGTTATTTTATCCGTTAGGTTGTCGTTAAAATTTAGTTTTTATCTTGAACCACTCTATTCCATAGACAACCAAAAACATACTTTCATAAGAATTAGTGTGTGGTGTTTAGTGACCGTAAGTTAATGATTATTTGGAGATCCTGAGATGCGGTCTGGTGTGACGTAGATTTGAAAAAATCATTTTTTTATCGTGCCAACGTTTTGATCATTATTGAGATCATCTTCAGAGCCTGGGATTTATAAACATTGTTTAAATTATACAAATTCACTTTTTTCACATCCTACATGTATTCAGGGTGTCCCAGTTCCTTCTGGCGAAACTCAGAGAATCGATCTACTCTTCGTTTGGAGCAAAAAATGCCTAGGAGAAAATTTTCGGAAAGTTCCCTATTTTGAAGATATTCGTCAATTTAGGTTTTTTTCAACTTTTCACTACCTTATAAACACTAACTTACCACATAAAAACGCTTACAACTTCCAAAATGTTGAGACTACAAACACCATTTGAAAGAACGCTAAATTTGCTGTAAGATACTTATATTTGCAATAATCTGAATGACATAAAATGTTAGCCAATATCAGTTGGAACATGTCAAAATTACAAAATTTAAAATTTTGGTCATGATTGCACTGAGGTTACAAAGAAATACCTACAACTTGTCAAATTTCACAAAAACTTTTTCATCTAATATGCTTTACGTTGATATATCCAGATTTTTAAATAACGTTCTAGTAGAGTTGAAAAATAACAATTGAATGTTCGATAACGTGAGCTAAGGTAAATTTGAAGGGAGGGATAGAAATAAATCAATTAGAACTCGCTTTGTAATAGAAATCCAGAAAGTCAGTTATACATTCGAGAAGAGGGAAAACACTTTGAGCATTTCCTCTGAAAAGTTCCTCATTGTTGTTAGGTGCTTACTACAAGAAGAACCATTGCATTTTATTGTAGGCATGGTATGGTTTTTGTGAGATTGCAGATGTGTCATTTTTTTTACAAATCGAGTTCCAATTGATTTATTTCTACCCCCCCCCCTGTTCCAACTGATATTGGCTAACATTTTATGCCATTCAGTTTATTGCAAAGAAGTATCTTACAGAAAATTTAGCGTCCTTTCAAATGGTGTAATTGGATTTCTTGTAGTCTCAACATTCTGGAAGTTGTAAGCGTTTTTATGTGTTAAGGTAGTGAAAAGTCGAAAAAACCTAAATTGACGAATATCTTCAAAATAGAGAACTTTCCGAAAATTTTCTCCTGGGCATTTTTTGTTCCAAACGAAGAGTAAAATCGATTCCCTGAGTTTCGTCAGAAGGAACTGGGACACCCTGTATATANATACCGATAATTTTACAGTATTGAGTATTTATCTTATTTTTATCTTTATGTACATTAATACTTTTATAATTTTTCAAATTTATACACGTTCTCTAGCCACAGTAGTTTTTCATTGTTATTTTCCTTTTCTATTATTTTTATTTTTTCAAAATCCACTGTGTAATTAGTCTCATTAATATATTTTGTCAAACCTGTACTGCAAAGAGGATTAAGAACCCTAACGCTGAGTAAAACGAAGCAACTAGTTATAAGTTATAAGTTGTTATAAGAAAAATCAACAAGGGCAATCGATTAAAACATCCGCTCTGAAGATTTAATAGCCAATAAAAAGTGTAATAATGAACCTAAAGGACAGGGTTGAGTTAGGTACAAGAACTAGGAAAATCTAATTTCCTGAAAGTTTAGTTGCCAATTCGAAACCTCCATAATTATTTTCTTAGAAATTCCATTGAGAAAAATATAAAAACAAACTTTTGATTTTTGAGTTTTGATGATAAAATAAGCTTTCAAGAAATTTATTAGAATTTGCTATAGAAATATGTAAATTTACTGTTTTCAATCTGCTTGAAAACGGCCTTCCACGAACAAAGTTACCATTCAAAATATGCTTTTGATAAATTGCCTATTTATATTAATTAATTCATGGCTTATTAAAAAAATAATGAAAGTACAAAAACGGTCGATTCTTTCAGAGTTGACAACGCGATTTAGGAGTGCTTTATTAAAAGCCACCGGACTCATTATACTGGATGAATGGCTTTATTTTAATCCAACAAAAACGAATATTTCACCCATATTGTTCCGTTACGATTAAGCTACATTATCAAAAAATAATTAATTAACTCTAGTCAACAAGTTGTAAATATAAAGATCACGTTAATTACACCAGAAAAATGCGCAGAGGAACTTTTTTTTGTTTGAAAAAGATGGCGATTATAAACAATCATTAAACATGAGTACATCATCTTTGATTAAAAAAACGTCGAATAAGATTGTTTATTTAAAAACTAAAAAGCGCTAGGTACATGTTAATGGATAGTTAAAGGTGTGCTGATTTTTCAGAAATAATCATCTTTTGAATCATCATTTAGTCAACTCTTCATCAGATTGATTCCCTTGGGATAAACACGATAAGTCGTATTTATTAAGTTTTGCTAAAGAACGAAAAAAAATCTTTTCATATTTCTACTCCTGAAGCAAAGTGCTAACCCAGTATTGTTAAAAAGGTCAGGAATCCAGTTTATTGCCCTTCCCCTCACCGGGAACGACCCCTTGTTTGAGCTTCCCTGAGGAAATAATTGATGGCCGGGATAAAAAGCAATTCCTCAGATGTTGGAATTTACTCCATCCCCAACTGCAGACAGACGGATTATTGAAGTAATCAGACAAGTGAAGAATGGTTATCCCCCAACTCCGATGGTAAACGGCACGTAGTAATTGGCGCCCTTGTATGACATTTTACACTTAGGTGGCAACTTTTTTTTACGACTGGTTTTATCCCCCGTAACAAACTGATGGAATTATAACATTGCGTCGTTTATGTAAAAACCAATTAGGGTCTATGTTGTACTCAATTTCCATCTTTATAACCCTTCAAACACAAAATTTTTATAAAATATTTAACACAATACATGTATTATGGACAACAAATATACCTAGAACCTAGACGTCTTTACAAACCGTAACAGCGGACCCAGAGAATTCTGCTGTGATTAAGAACAGTTTTTATATCGCCTTATATGTATATCTACTCGTTCTTTGTATAGAGTCAAAGCACGAGTATGGCCATCGAATTTGGTCGGATGCATCGATAAACTTTTATTAACCTGCTGGACGCATTTGCAAAACTTTTGGGCTAAAACATTCACTTGCGTTTTATCCTGGGAAATACAATTTTTATATCTAGTAACAACCTACACGGTGTTTGTATTGAGGTACAGAGGTAAACATTAACGATAGATGTCATCCAAAATGTGCTTTTATTAACCGCATATGACCTACTCTAAATCGGAAACATTCGAAAAATATGGGACCTAGAATAACAGCAATGCTATTATATTTACTGTGTTGTTACTGTGTTCTGTTTCGAGGCAAATTATGCTGCCTTAATAATTTTTAACGTGTCGATCAACTTTTGTCTTATGCTGGACAGAAGGGCTTTAGGCCAAAATGTCTGTTTGTAAACCGTCAATGGTCTATTCAGTCGGTCAATCGGAAAAAATTATAACATGTGACGATGAGAATCGCTGTAGGGACTTAAAACAGTTCTCATAAAATGTACACGTTTTCAACCGTTTTGAACCAGGAATATTTCATTTATGAAATTAATCGAGCAACCTTTCACTGAACTACTGAACAAACGCGTGAACGTTTTGCCAAAAAGTACTTTTTTCAACCCTGTATGGTCTATTCTGAGTGGGCAACAATCCGAGCAGGTAACAGAGAACAGCCGCTGTATCCAAAGACAGTTTTCAAATCGATTAACATCCTACACGCTCATTGAAATGATCCGAGGTACAAAATAGGTGAAGGCCCAGCAGTGTTATGGACTATTCCGAACAGCAAATAATCAATAAACGATATACAATAATATGACCGAGTACTGTTCTCATATCAATCTCTCGCTGATATCAACAGCCAATATTTTTCTGAATTAAGCCAAGGTCCCTTCATGTAGGGGACAAATCGATTAGCATGTCATACATAGGCCAAAATATCTCGATGCCAACTGTTTCCAAATTGGAAACTTTTTTAAAAGAAAATTTAAAAAAATCGTTGAGGAAAATACACTATTGTTTTCATAACACATACATGTTTTCTGTATAAATCCAAAGTGTGCCCTTTCAATTAGGTGGGTCACATCGATCAACCTCTTCACTGTGAAAACATACGTGGGCTTTAGGCGAAAATCTCCGCTTTTAAATGGCGTACGCCTTGTTCTCAAAAACATGGGACAAAGGTAATTCCAACAAACAAAATTACGATGCAGTTTTATGTCCACAGTTTTTTGCTGTCTTGGTTACACCGCAGATAAGATTCAGCTAAGTTTCAACATTAAGGCAATGTTTCATTATTTATTTTAATAGTTTAATTATTCATGGTTCTTCTTTGAACGACTTTTGTACGACCTGTTGTTTGGTCGTTTCTAATCTTATTGGCCTGACTGTCCTTTTCAAGAGACTTCCACCTTTCGCAACTTTATTCCATAAAGTCACCCCGTAACTCATAAAATTTTAACTCTACTGTAAATTAGATTTCACCATTGGAAAGAAAATTTAAAACCCTATGAGGCTGATTATTTTGAAACCTTAAAAAAAAACAAAATAAAACATTTCTAAGATCAACTTTTACGAGTTTCCTAATTTTTGGATTAAAATTTAAGTAAAATTTTCTTGGTACTGTAAATACTAGCAGACATGAGCATTACTCACATGCGCTTTATTTCTCAAGGGTCATTTATTACCAATGGAAAATTAACATTTATGTGCTAATTTTCTTTAAATTTCTAAATAATTTTTAATTAATTAAGGTTTTTAATTTAGATAAAGTGTAATATATCAATTGGTCAAGCGGACCACGTAATTAGTGAATTTATATTTTTTAATATTCTAAAGATTTTTCAGATACAAATAGTTCACAAAAATTACTCATTTTTTTCTAAAATTTCTATTAATAAATAACCAAAGTAATACATAGAGAAAAAAAAATGCTTTGGTACAAAACTGTGCACAAGAAAACACAAAAAGCGTCAAAAATTAAATGAAATTGTCAAAAACTTTCAATGAACTGTCCAAAATGTTCAAGAATTTTTTGGAGCTTTTGTTTTTTCTTACGTTTTCTTTTGTACAAAAGAGTAATACAGCCGTATCTGTCAGTTTTTACAGAATCAAGATCATCTTACTTAAAATTTAGACAAATTTTGAAAACTCGTAAATGCCTATATTTTAAATATATATATATATATATATATATATTTTTTTTTTTTTGTTTTGTTTAAGGTTAAAGTAAAAATCACAAGTGAATCTCATAAGGGTCTTTTGATCAATATAATCAAATGTAAACAAGAATTATATTTGATGAGACAGGGAGGTTTTATTGAAAAAATTGGGTAAAATTATAGTAAACATAACATGTTGGATGCAATAGAAAATCAGACTATGGATAATGGTAATATTTTAGCCCAATTTGATATGTCGGATATCCTCCTGCAGTATCGACGAGACACCTTTGTACAAAAACCGGCTATCACTTAAATTGTATAACATTAAATGACAAAACTGACAATATTTGGTTTTGTTACATTCTTTTGCAGTTTATATTATTTTCATTGTTTTTAATATTGAAAGAAAAATGGTGTTTTTCTAGGACAGTCGTTTCTACCGTCTTTCATGTTCCGTCTACGATCCTGAATAAAGTTTCGTTCTACTTTATGAATATTGTTTCAGGGATTATTCAATACTGGATATCAGCCAGATTTTATATTACGCCTGAGGTTGTGTTTATACAACGTTTTAATTTTTTTGTCTTCGTTTGTGCGGTAGATCACAAATCTTAGTGACCTTCATTCATATTTCATTGAAGAGTTACGAGGCTCTGTATTACTGTGGGCGGGGGCGTAGAAAGTAGGTTGATGTCGCTCACGTTGTAAGGCCGCCCTAACAAAACCTTTATATAACCTAAGCTCCGGATTCAAGTGTGTCTCTTGACCCTTATCCTATGTTATTGCAGCTACGCAGTATCCATTCCACCATTAGGTCGTCGTGCCGTTTCTCATCCTTTAAATTCCACCGTGCCCGTTGCCTCTCTGGCTCTTGTATCCAGCAAAGCGGAATGTGTAATGACTACACTCGGTATTTATTTTTTTAATACTGGAGAATTTGTAACATTAGGAATGTCCGCTGTTTCCAAGGGGCAGTCTCGTTTATACCACGAATTTATCACTGTTCGAAAAAGAAATGATTACCGTGACCTGAGAAAACCTAAATTCTTGAGAAATAATATTGCTGCCTTCAGCCAGAGAAAAAAACTTCAGCTTGTAATACAGACGCTTTAGATAGATGATCCATTAATAAATTAGAAACGTATAGAAATCACTTGTTAATTTACATAATTCATAAATCCATTATATTTGGTGGTATATTGACCAAATTGCTTCTTTTAATTACTTAATCTTTTTATGTAAGGTTTTGGTTGAAATGAAAAAGTTAGTGTCACGAGCGGGATTCGAACCACGGCCTTCGGCTAAATACGCCGCTGCTCTAACCACTTGAACTATCGTGACTCGGGTGTCCGAGTGGAACGAAAATGGCCCACACCGCAATAATAAGCCCATATGTTTATCTAATCTATGGTGGACCAAAGCTCAACAAAAAGCAGCCGAAACACTAGGCACCATAGAAAGATCAGCAAACCTATATATCACAGAGGCAATGAGAACAACACCTAAAAATGCACTCATGAAACTCTGCTAAACCTACTACACTGGAAACATTCATACAACGAAAAGCTAGGAAATGCCCATTTAAGCTACAAAAACAATCAAATTGAATGGGAACTAAACAATTCGGGCACAAACCACAATTAATAAAATCAGACACCTATTCTTATAAATGGGGAATGATTACATGATCCCGGAAGCATTTTTTACAACATTCTTTAAAGTATCAATAGACTATAAAGGAAAAGAAGAACTCAGGAGAGCATAAATGCAATGATATGGTATGCAGATAGCTCTAAAACAAAGGAAGGAACCGGATCGGGAGTTTTTCTGTACAAACCAAAAATATGAGCAACCAACCTCATTAAAAAAGTACACTTCGGTCTTTCAGGCAGAATTACATGCCATCAATGCTTGTGCCCTAGAAAATCTCATAAGAAGTTACACTGGCATTAGCGTGTAAAAAAATCACAACAAATTAGTCAGTGAATACATTTCCAAAACCTGAGGAAACTCAACAACCTGGTGATATCTTGAGTGCCAGGACATAAAGGAATTTTTGGTAACTAAAAAGCAAACACACTGGCCCGAGGAAGATTTGCAACTTCATAAAAACAATACTTCGGGTAACAAAAACAAATACAGATCCCCCATTACAGATTGGATCCAAATAAAATAAAAAGTGAAGTATACTCTAGGGGCGCTAGACAAAGTAACCTTATGCTAAAGCAGCCCTCACCAAGACTGGCAAACTCAGATTTGCACTTGGAAAGGGCCAGACTCAGAGGAGTGATAGGACTATTAATCGGTCACTGACATATGAGAAAACGTCTACATAACATGGATGTATATAACGATGAATCCCATTTGAAAATTATGTAATGAGGAGGAAGAAACAGCTACCCATCTTCGAATGCCAAGAAACGGTCCAATGTGGACATATCATACAGAAAAACCTAAGGAATGAAATTGTAGCAGCAACAGACAATGACCGAATACTTCGGAGAAGAAGGATTGAAACAATTGCACTGAACTAGCGAACTAGGAAGGTACGGTAAGCCACAAGGCTTCAATGCCTGGGGAGCACAAACCCCCGATATCCTCATCACCATCACCATCAATAACCCAGGGTATACAGTCACTCTAATAAACAACAAAACACATATCTACCATGTTCTCTTCCAATAAAACAAACCGACTCGCTGTTTATATGGAGCCAAAGATCATCATCCTTCAAGTGAATACATCACTACATTTCTCTAAATGACAGACATTTGAGGGCAGAGGCGGCTTTGGCTCAAAATAGGGGTCTGTTTATCAACTGTGTATAACCTATTTTTAACATGGCTAAGATGATCCTTCCGCTATTTAAATTCTTTGGGATGGCCATCTAGCCTCTCTGACGACCAGGTCGACTTACGCTGTGCACCTTTCTTTCATAATTTTTTATTGTTCGTTGAGCGTCAGAAAATGTGATAGCATTCGTAAAGCCTGGAGGGTGGGCCGTTGTCTTCCAGCCAGTGTCTGTGTACCCAAAGAACAACCACTATTTTTCCGAGACGCTCCAACTGTACATACCTTTTTAACAAAAGCACAACAGCAGCACACAGCTTCTCGATCTTAAAGCCGTTCGTGAAGTAAAAGGAAAAACCGTCGTATCTCAATTTAAATCCTAGGAACTTAGCGATGGAGAGGCATGGAGTTCAACATGATAGATCAATTATAAAATAATTTTAGTAGTTTCAGTTCAACAAGGGAAGGTTATGGACAAGGGTACTGATTTTTATTTTCAAAATTTTTTAAGTGATAGAAAGTCTGAAAATGTTATTACGTTTCCGAGTGTTCTTGCCGATAAGCTCTAGGAGCCGCGAAACAAACAAATTTTATGTAATTTAAGTAATTTTTTAAAATCTGTTTTTCTGCCAATGTTGTGAATGTGTGATTTATTTCAACACTATTATATATCAGTCAATTTGTTTGGATTAATATATTAATATGAAAGATTGTTTTCAAGGAGGTTAGATATAAAAAAAGTTGCAACAACCGAAAAGACGCTCTGAGTTAAGTAGGCCCAAAAAAACTTTTAACTAAAATTCAGATTCGTTTGAATCACCTTATAAAATTTAATTTATTTTAAATACATTTTCATTTGCAATAAACTGAGACAATTTTTGCAAATAAAAGATAAATATACGATTCCGTCTATGGAAAAAAACGTTTCAATGTAAGCCCATTATAAATTATAAAAATAAGAACCTCCAAACTTGTATTTTTATCTCAATTTTTCATGCTTTGACGTATCGGTTGGGTCATTTAAAAGTTATCACTGCTTATCAAGGCAAAAAATGACCTAAACGGTTGAGTTGCCTTTATAATTTAAAAAAAAAAAAGTTATCACTGTTTTTGTGATTTCCTTAAAAACTCGGAAGGCAAAAAATTTGGGCGCAAAATCATTATTTTTGAATTTTCCCAAAAATAATTATTTGCGTTTCGATCTACGTTACCTCTCATACCAAGTTTCAAAAAAGTAAAGAATATTCCTGGTATTAAAAAATAATAATTTTACAACCATATTTTTTATTTTCTGTTTTCTTCATGTTTTTCTAAATGTGTGACTTATATATTGTAAGATAAAGTACATAGGTAAAAAAATCGGCCATCAAAGATTTCGTTTCTTTAAGAAAACCATAAATTTAATTAATCAATTTTACGTATTATTTTCATTATTAATTGTATTTGAATAGTAACAAGATTGAATAATGAATATGACCAGTGAATTCCAATACGGCTACATATTATCTCTTGTATTATACTTCACAGGGTACTATTTAGGTTGAATTGTCTGAAAGGGTGATGAGACTCTTGTCAGTAGTTCATCACCAGTGAATGACATTAAATCAAAACAGCAAAGATAACTGGAGGCATCATCACTAATGATCAAACGGTTGACGAGAGCTTAGCAACAAACCGCTCTTCTATCCATGTATAACAAAGGACCAGTTGTTGAATATCCGTAAACAATTCTTAGACCCCATTCCCTATTTGAAAGATTTGTAAGGTTTGTGGTTGAATGTTGATTTGTTTTAAAAGAAAATAGCAAAATTGAAAAAATAGTTTCAATTATGTTTGTCCGTATGATGAATTTAGTGTCAATGTGGTTTTGTTCACCTAGACTGTTTCCAAGGCCTTTTCAGTAAATATTTCATTTTAAATTTGTGTGTGTGTAGGTAGATAGATACATAGAGAGAGAGAGAGAGAGAGAGAGAGAGAGAGAGAGAGAGAGAGTGAGAGTCAGAGAGAGAGAGAGAGAGAGAGAGGGGGAGAGAGAGAGAGAGAGAGAGTGAGAGAGAGAGAGAGAGAGAGAGAGAGAGCTCTGGTTGACATACAGGGAAACTTTATTAATGTAAATATTTTTGTTTAATTACATGATTTTATAGTTTACTATTTATCTAATTTTTTTGAGCACTAGGAAATTGTATGTATTAGCAATATTTACAAAGGCTGTGCAGTATTTACAAAGATGATCATGTGTATGATCTCTGTTGATTGTTCAGATGAACAGTATGTCCGTGACCGTTTTGTTAACATTTATCTTAGGAAAATTCTCAACTTATTTTGTTTATTTGTAAATAAATTGAATGAAATCCCAGTATTTTAAACTTGTTGGCAAATCCTATTGCTTTAGTAAAATTTAAATCAGGTGTTAAATTTCAGAAACAGTCTTCCAAGGCCTTTTCAGTAAATATTACATTTTAAATTTGTGTGTTGTGTGTGTAGGTAGGTAGATAGATACATAGAGAGACAGAGCGAAAGAGACAGACTGACAGACAAACAGACAGACCGACAAACAGACAGACAGAGAAATAGATAGAGAGGGAGAGGGACAGAGAGAGAGAGAGAGAGTGAGGGAGAGAGAGTGAGAGAGAGAGAGAGAGCGAAAGAGATAGATAGACAAACAGAGAGAGAGTGAGAGAGGGAGAGAGAATGCCATGTCAAAACAGGTAACTACATATTTCCAGTTATCATCAAAAATAATTTTATTATGCACAAACATGGGGAGTTGGTGTAAAATGGTGGACTCTTGAATAACAAACATATGCCAAGATCAGCCAAGATTAATTTGTTATTTTTGTTTATGCATTACGGATGTTCCACCGGTCTCTCTTTAGAATTTTAGAGGTAGAATCATGTTCCATTTCCTCGATCTCAGAGGTCTTAAATTATTGTTTGCTATTCATGGAATAAGAAAGGGGTTAAATAACAATAGAGAGAAAAAAAAGGGAGAGGGACAGAGAGAGAGAAAGAGCGAAAGAGATAGATAGACAGACAGACAGACTGACAGACAAACAGACAGACCGACAAACAGACAGACAGAGAGATAGATAGATAGAGACGGAGAGAGAGTGTGTGTGTTGGAGAAGATATTAGTTACGTAATATATATCACTTTCCAATATTATTTTTAAGTCCTTGTTCATCTGTTTTCTGTTTGTGTAGCATAAAAATTTCTCAAATAAAAAGTTGTTTTTAGGGAAATTTTTAATCATTTCTGTATATGTATGATATGTAGCAATATTTTCATTTTTTTAAACACAATTCAAATTTCCACAAATACACTTGTTTTTTATTAACTTTAGTATATATTACATATCATTTTCTTTATAAACAACACCTAACATTAAAAATACGCTGGAGCAAATTAAAAATAATTACTTCTCCCCTCACCAACATATCAATAAATTTGTTTGGTAAGATTTGCGTTGAGGAAAATAAAGTGAAAAATAAGAGCTTCCTATTTTCGTTCCTTTTTAGCGTAGCCCACAATTGAGTGCCAATAGAAAAACCTTCCTGTTTGCCGTCGATGTGTTCAGAGTGAAGAACTCTCTGACGACAAAGCATGTATTGCATGTTTGCCGAACCCTTACGGCCTTTCAGCAACCTTTTTGCAATCCTTCATCCTTTAGAGTAACTTTTATGTTGCTTCTAAGTTTATTTTGAATATAAACATTTTTAATATGCTTTAATTTATTGTTGACGTTTTATTTGTATTGTGTTAGTATAATACCAGAGGATATTGGCAGAAGGAAGTTATTGTTAATAACAAAATGAAGGGTAATTAAAATTCAGTCCAATAAAAAATCTCACATTAGAAATATTGATTGATTGTATATTTCAAAATAGTTGAGTACCTAGAATACTAGTTTATATAATTTGTTATTCTACTGTCAGCGTCATTAAATTATTCTAAAACATGTTCGTGCATTACTTCATTTTAAGTTTACGTCGGGACAAGCAATTTGAATTTGCTATCGCCGAGAACAATAGCTGTTAAACGAGGGGATCGACCGAACAGCGAAGCAGATTGTAACTTGGCATCGTTGATATATGGTAGTACATCCTCTCCCGACTTATTACCGTCATTGCCGGTTAAAGCCCAAAGGAACCGTTAAGCGTGCTCAGCACGAGGGGGTTGCCTCATGCAGCAAATCATGATTCGCTGAAACTCCATTAAATAATGAATTAAACTGCACTACTCTGCTGTCGACGGGTTGAGGTCGAAATGCTTGAAGTTTATCTCGACGATTTCCGTCGAGCCGGCAATAAAAGTGTAGAGGAGGCAATCGATGTCGTCCGGGTACGGTTTCGGATAATCCGGGCTGCTGAACCTTCCGTACTCTTTTCCATAGGTTGCACTGTACACTAGACACTCGCATCCTAAAACAAACAAAAAGAAACATCAGTAAGTAAACACTAAGCGACAAATTTCAAGTAAATTGTATACTGCACAATGCAAAATTAATTGTTTCATAATTACCAAATTTAAATATATTAAAAAAACAACCAAGGGTGAGGGAAAAAATCAATCAAATTCTTTATCCCGCTTTCGAAGAATAAATTCCATTTATCAGGATTATAAAACTATAAATAATCATTTAAAGGATTAACCAATATAAGCATATTCGCGGTTCGTACACGGGTTCGTAAAATGAAATTATTGAACACGATGATTGCAAACGGCACTGGATGCAATCATTATGCTGGTGAAATCATCAAGTTTTAATGACAATAAATATGATTATTGCTGTAATAAATCAATTTATTTTACATTTAATTTGCATTATTCATATTAATTCATGTCGATAGCTCAAGTGGTAAGAGCAGCGGCGTATTAAGCCGAAGGTCGTGGGTTCGAATCCCCTTCGTGATACTAACATTTTCATCTCAACTAAGACTTTAGATAAAAATAATAATTAATCGAAATTATTTATATTATTCACTGTAATACATTTATTTTTAATTAATGTTTAATTTATATAATTGGAACGGAGTACGATTTTTTTTACAGCCTAATATTATTGTTTATTCACCAGTGTTAAAACAAAAATAATCGTAGCGTAACATTAATAATGCAATGCATTTCAGGTTTTTAACGATCAGTGCTTGTAATCCGCTTAGGCTGGTTGGATTATTTTTCGTTTTATATATGAGAGTACTTAAAACTGAGTATTACGCGTATTTTAGACACAAAAAAGCTTTTTAACAGTATATAACGGTATTGTGTTATTATTGTTTTTCTCGTATTATCAACTCAGAACGAAAGGTTAACGGTAATTTAAAACTGGAAAAATTCAATATTTAACGATAACAGGAGAAAATATATTTCTGTTTAGTAAGCTTGTTAAAATATAATTTTTTTAACCAATACTTATCCGCAGAAATGATAGGACTATTAACAGATCACTGGCATCTCAGAATACATCTACGCAACATGGGCAATACAACGATGATCCCATCAGCAGATTTTGTAATGAGGAGGAGGAAACTGCCATCTATATGACCTTCGAATGCGAAGCAACAGCTCAATTTAACCGAACATACGAAGAAATCTAGGGAATGAAATTGTGCAGCCACAATCCATGACCGACACTTCTAAAAATAAAGATTGAGTCTATTGCACTGAAATAGGGAACTTGGAAGGTACAATAAGCCAGAAGGCTGCAGGGCCTGGGGAGGAGAAACCCAATTTCATAGTATCCTCATTACCATATAATACCAAATACCTTTAATATTCCTCTGAAAGGAATGCGGTTCTGACGGGGTTTTATCACGTAAAAATTGGCTTAAAGACGTTTGTCATTTCGTTGATTTTCTCAATCTGGAAAATATTCCTAAATGATTTATTCTAAGATTTGACATGTCCCAACAGAAGATAAGCAGCAATATTATCGCAATTGCCCACCATAACGTCTAACTCCGTCTATTAAGAAGACTCGAAACTACGGTAATTCGCGCCAATTGTTTCAAATCATAGAGAACGTAGGAAAATAGATTCATTAGATTTCATGGTTCGATTGACCAAATAACATCTTTCAATTAATTAATCTATATGTAAAGTTACAATTAGTTAGGGTTTTTAGTTGAGATAAAAAAGTCAATAGCACGAGCGGGATTCGAACCCACGATCTTCGGCTACATACGCCGCTGCTCTACCACTTGAGATATCGTGACCTCGATCCACTCGGACACCAACTTCCTATCTCAACTCCACCTTTTCAGTTTTCCCTCCTTTTTGCCATTTTTCAAATGTCGTGTAATCGGATTGGATTCTCGACGACAAATGAAATGGCCACGGAGAGCTTTAGTGAAGTATACTTCATTTTCAATCATTAAAATCACTAATTTCGTGGTCCACTTAACCAATTGATATATTACAATTAATTCAGGTTTTTAGTTGAGATAAAAAATGGCAAAAAGGAGGGGGAACTCAAAAGGTTGAGATAGGAAGTTGGTGTCCGAGTGGATCGAGGTCACGATAGCTCAAGTGGTAGAGCAGCGGCGTATCTAGCTGAAGATCGTGGGTTCGAATCCCGCTCGTGCCATTGACTTTTTTATCTCAACTAAAAACCTTAATTAATTGTAATATATTAATTCGTCAAGCGGACCACGAAATTAGTGAATTTATGTAGTGTTGGTTGAATAAAAAATGAAAAATGGCAAAAAGAGGGAAAATTCGAAAGGTGGGGTTGAGATGGGAAGTTAGTATCCGAGTGGATCGAGGTCTCGATAGCTCAAGTGGTAGAGCAGCGGCGTATCTAGCCGAAGATTGTGGGTTCGAATCCCCCTCGTGACACTGACTTTTTTATCTCAACCAATACTTTACATAAATATTAATTAATTAGGAAAATAATTTATTCGAAGGTAATGTTTAATAGGATAAGTTCCATTAATAAATTTTAAAATGACAGCCGAATAACCTTCAAACAAACCACGACTCGAATTTTTACGCAAAATCAGTATGATTTACGTTCCTGACGGCGTGTTCATTTAGATCCAAATAAAAGCTAGACACCTGTCGACAAAAATATAATAAAAAAATAGATGGCCTTGCAAAAAAAATTCCGGTCCCTGGTTTAGCGGAAGATTGCAACGGAGAGTTATCTCGTTGATATAACCAACATGTTCCAATATCGGCCTTTGTCTAATATAGCTCCCCTTCGCACATACCTTTTATTAGTGTTATTCAACCAACCTGTATGCTCCCTGAGAGGCGGAAATTGTTTGCCTAAAAACTTAATTGAAAATTCT
This sequence comes from Cimex lectularius, assembly GCF_000648675.2. Classification (NCBI taxonomy): domain Eukaryota; kingdom Metazoa; phylum Arthropoda; class Insecta; order Hemiptera; family Cimicidae; genus Cimex; species Cimex lectularius. The sequence goes on along the minus strand of NW_019392876.1, from coordinate 405,995 downwards.
TTTTATTATTAAGATTGGAAAATGAAAACATCCGCAATATCCCGCAACATATATATATATATATATATATATATATAATCTAACAGTAAAATATAGAATTTTAATTTTGTTTGGTAAAGGTTGTTAAACTAAAAATGTAGGAATGTTACTGGCCATCTTTTTCGACAGTTTTTAATACCGATTTAAGCAAGTATATCCAAAATAAGTGCCGAGATTATTTGATCATTTTGAGTTATACAATTAAAAAGAAAATTCGGACAATATTTTCATAGATAATAGTTGTGATAGTGAGTTTAAGAAAATAGACAAACCGAAGTAATTTTTTTTTATTACGTGTATATAACTGCAAGAAGTCATAGTATATTATTTATGTATATTAAGAATATATTTATGTATACGTAAGAAGGCGGAAAACTCACAGTAAAACATACCATTAAAATTATATGTATATCAGAAGAGAGTTACTAAAATTTAGTGACTTTTACAGGGCTGACCCTTCGTTTGTAAATTATGCTGAACGTTTTATTAACAAAAAATATGCGAAAAATTTCACATAATTTCAAGTTAAAACACATTTTGCATAATAAAAATTAATTTTTTTCTTGGACAATAATTAAAAAATAACACAAGAAGTTTATCAAAGTCTGTCAGCTTATGGGCCAATATTTATGTTGAAACATTTTTTTAAATTAATTGAAAATGTAATTAAGATGGTGTTCAAAATGTAATATCAACGTTTGTCTTGAATTTCAGACGAGAAAAAACGTAGAATTGTGGTATATTGCTGTGGTTTATTCTACGGGTAAAAATTTCTGATAAAAAAAGGTAAAGAATTCAATCGACCCTGTAAAAACCACCCACATAAATGTGTGGTGATTAGTGACCGTTAATCGATATTTATTTAGAAATTGTGAGATGCGGTCTGGTGTGATGTAGGTGTCAGAAAAACATTTTCTTTATCGTGCCAACGTTTCGATCTTTATTGAGATCATCTTCAGGGCTCAAAGTGTTTGCCTTCTGTGTCATTGTGCCCTTCTTGCGTGTCGTGTTGAGAGTGCGCGGACACGCAAGAATGGCACAATTACACATAAGACAAACACTTTGAGCCCTGAAGATGATCTTAGTAAAGATCGAAACGTTGGCACGATAAAGAAAATGTTTTTCTGAAACCTACATCACACCAGACCGCATCTCACGATTTCTAAATAAACACCCACATAAACTTCATTTTCCGGAAAAGGAAAGTACTTCTGATGTATGTATCTGGGATTTTTCAACGACAAACACTTGATGAGGAATCCCACACACAACTGAAATGTCAACAGGTTATGGCACGATACAGATCACTTTCTCGACCAATAATGCTTTATCTTAAACATTACAAACAAAATGGTGCTTTACAATACCATGTGTGGATGACTGGGAGTGTGGTGTTCAGCCAAACATTCAAATATACATCCCATCCAAACCGCCCAATCCGCCATTCTCAGAAAAATCCTTGAAATAAAACATGAAACAACCACACAAGTCTAAATCTTCCTTTGTTCTAAGAATTAATCCATTCCCATTACCGCAAATTTCATAAAACTTTCCCAACAACCATAAATCCTCATATCCAAAAACTCGCATCACGACGAATTCTTTGAAACCCCTTTCGCCGACTAGGGCTGTGCCCACGAGATCTGCTATCCAGTCACAGTAATAGTGATAATATCCATAAAATCGAGAAAAGTTGTTGCCTTATTAGAGAACAGCCAATGTTCAGTTATTCCATTCATGTTTTGATTATGTAAATAGCTAAATATCATTGTTACTTGTTACCTAACTAAAGGAAGTTGTAACGAATTGAAAAAAATAAAGTAGTAAAAAAATAGTATAAAATAAAAATAAAGAATATAGGTGTATAATAAATAAAATAATATAAAGAAAACTACTTCATGCGATAATTTTGAAACGAGTCCACTGATTTACAGGTTTTGAAAACGATTTGAACCTCGTGTAATGACTTGAATTTGGCTTCCGTAAGTAAATAAAAATTTGAGATATAAATTAAAACATTTGAAAAAGACTACTTTAAAAAATTCAATTTTTAAAACAAAATGTTATTTTACCTAGTTTACTAAAAGCGTCTTTTCTTTTTTGTATTTTTATACATCTAATATCATTTAATAAATTCATGCATATTATTTTTTAATATTACGCAAAAATCGAAATCACTCAATGCAAAACCAGTGACCCTTAAATAAATATATATCTAATTTGCTAATTGATAAATATATACCATTTTTTTATTCAAACCGCTTGGACACAAGTCTAATATTTTTCCACTTATTATCACAAATAAAAGTTTATTAAAATCCATCTATGACAGTAGCTTCACATTGTCAGTAGTGTACTAAAATGTTTATCATTTTTCCAAATGAATGCAGACAAGAATCTGTATAACATATGAACATATCTAGTTGCCCGGTTTTACAGTATTAAAGATTTCAGATATATTGATATAAGTTCCTACCTTCCATTATATTCAACTTTTTTTCCAAGTGGGTAGTCAGTTAAAAGTTTGAAACTTTCTATAAGGATCATTATTGATAAATTAGGTTCCTTGGATAAAAGAAGTCAATAGGCTCGTATGAATAAGTGAACCAAGTGGCATGCCCTTTGTAAAATACGTGCATTAAGCTTCTCTTTGAAAGTGTATTATGAGCCAGGTCCTTCTCTCGTCGAGAACATGCCTAAATTTTAAATGAGCGCCAAAGGTCAAAGATCAAATTATGGTTGGATTGAGCATTCACTTTTGAATAAGGGGGGAGTGATTAAATTAACATAAGCCCTTTCTGGAGAGCGAAATTCGTTTTACCTTTGTGTTTCTCGCATTCCTTTATTTAAATCACAATTTAAACCCCTTACGCAAAATTTGGCCAATCGAGCAGAAAATGTTTTCCAACATGTTTGGGCAAAACGTTTCGGAGCTGATCTCAAAAACCCCTGGAGAGATAAAGAATCAAATGATGGCAACTCGCACAATATACCTTCTATCTGATGATTGATGATGAGAGCTCATGATTTATACAAAAGCTTTCCCACGCCAGATGGGGTCACCTAAAAACTAGACCCTCGTCTAACTGTCCAGAACCGATTCCATGGTCCATGAAATATATCAATGATTATAAAGAAACCAATTTAAGTGTTCTTTAAATAATAAAATTTTAAAAGACTTATTGTCTAATTTACCTATCTATCTAAATCTAATAAATTGGCGTATGCCTTATTGTTTCTGCATTTAGATAGATATTTAAAACGAAACAACCAGATCGTGGCACTTGTGAAAATATATCAAATCGGAAAAACACGTAATTGCTTTAGTAACAAATGTTTTAATTTTCAATAAACTTTCATTTTATGGCCAGGTTAGCGATAGTTATCATTGAAAAGAGGATAAATGAGTCCCGAAATATATTCGATATATGCAAATGAGCTGTTTATTTTAGTTCCAAGTTTTAACAAACCTGGACACTGATTATGTGAACAACAATATTAAGAAAAAAATGGATACATCTACAATTTAATAATGAAAAAGAAACATCAAATATAATTATTTAAACATAATAATTGTTATATTTTTTGTTTATTCCCTATTTATTATGTTTGGTAATTAGTGACCGTTAGCCCATGTTAATTCGGAGATCGTAAGATGCGGTCTGGTGTGACGTAGGTTTTAGAAAAACATTTTCTTTATCGTGCGAAAGTTTCGATCTTTATTAAGATCATCTTCAGGACCTGGGATTTACAAACATTGTCTAAACATAACGCACATTAAATACATGTAGGATGTGGGAAAAAAGTGAATTTATACAATGAAAAAAATATTTTTTGATATTTTTTGGTGTTTTTTGATAATGTTTTCATTATGTATAATCTTAATATAATCTCTTTAATATAATATTAAAACGGGAGACATATTGTTGTAGCAGAATCAATTAAGGATTGTCTGAAAGATAATTAAAAATATTAATGGTGTCCAACTTTTATCGCCTCTCAGTTTATTTCATATTTAAAATACTTTCAAGTATCACTAAACTGCTTACATATTTTGACAAATTTCTTTAATTAATCATGCTTATTTTTTAAATAAATTTCAAAAATATTTATTACATTTTATTAGTCACATTCACTGTAAATATGTACTACAATTAATTCAGGTTTTTAGTTGAGATAAAAACCTTAATAAATTGAAATATATAATTGGTCTAGCGGACCACAAAATTAGTGAATTTAATCATTTCAAATTAAGTACACATCACTAAAGTTCTCCGTGTCCATTTCATTTGTCGTCGAGAATCCAATCCGATTACAGGACATTTGAAAAATGGCAAAAAGGAGGGAAAATTCAAAAGTTGGGGTTGAGATGGGAAGGTAGTGTACGAGTGGATCGAGGTCACGATAGCTCAAGTGGGAGAGCAGCGGCGTGCCGCCATAGCCGAAGATCGTGGGTTCGAATCCCGCTCGTGCCATTGACTTTTTATCTCAACTAAAAACCTTAACTATTATTAATATTTAAATAGTCAGTCTCTTATTTGTTGGTTTTTCTGTAAAGCTTAATTGTAATATATTAACTGGTCAAGCGGCCCACGAAATTAGTGAATTTGTTTCTAGATTATTATAGTTAATATTTGTAAAAAATTATTAATAGGAGAGACAACACGCAGACATTTGCTTTATCTTAAGAGAAGACGTAATTCCGACCAAAACGGAAAGTGCTTTAATATAAGTAAGGAATGTCAGAGACTGACGGCAAATTTCAAACAATTCCAAAACCAATAACAACATAATTAAATTCATGTTACACCAGTAGCCACTGCTGAGTAAATTTTACTCATAGAAATAGGCTTCGTTTCTATTTTCAACAAAATAACCGCATGTTTCCGAAGGGGAAAGATTTGTACCAAGTTGGAAATGAGGTGCGAAGTTAGATTGCCGATCAAGCCCGTTTTGTACTTAGACGCTTTGTCATAACTCGAGCCGTATTAGAAATATGGCTCGTTGGCAACTAATCTCCCTAGTTTAATAACTATCTCGACAATAAATGCGGCCGAAAGTGCCTCGATCGATTAATTAATACGCTGATTAGTTTACGTTTTATCTACCTCAGCCAATTTCAAACAGAACTGCAGAAATAATTAGAAAATAAATCTAAAATGTTAATACACTAATTGTTAAACGCTATAATTTTTAATTAATTCAATTAGCTTCATGGAGGGAAAATTGATTTTATTAATCAGAGTTAACTCACTTATAATATGTAGGATTGGATTAAAATGTTTCGAAAAAGTAGAACGAGGAAAATATGCACATACTGATGAAATCGAACTCTTTGACATCGAAGTTATTTTTTAATTGAATACGATATAGGATTCTAGACAAACCAATTAATAATTCTGATGTTTATAATACTCGAACATTGATGTTCTTGTCAAATCCATGTCATGACGTTCGCGTAATTTTTTTGTCAGGAAAAAATTGTTTTTTATCGGCAAATTGTCGATTTCAGACTGGAAGGCTTCAAAAAGTTATGTACACTTTTTTTTATTTAAATATTTTTATTAATATATATGAATGATAAATCTGACACAAGTATTCTGATTTATGTTTCATTATTTTTCCGATTATTATTATTATTATTACATTGGGCACTCTCAACACGACAGACAAGAATGACACATCTACACGGAAAACAAACACTTTGAGCCCTGAATATGACCTCAGAAGATCGAAATATTGGCACGACAAAAAAAATGTTTTTCTAAAACTTACGTCACACCAGACTGCATCTCACCATCTCCGAATAATCAACATTATTATTCTGATTATTATTATTATTATTATTATTATTATTATTACTCTGATTTATGTATGCATAACCCTAGAAGTTTACGCGTCTTGATTAATGCGATTAGTGTATTAGTAATTATGATGTTAATAGTCCATAGCTTCACATATAGACTAATAGTTAGATATACGGCAATCATCATTTAAAAATTAGTTAATTCAATTACCTGGATTAAGTGCATGATTCTTGAGGACAAGCATCAACACCACGAGCACCACTTCAGCAAAAAGCAAATCCTGAAAACAAAAACAGTAAAAGTAATTTTACGCTTTTTACATTTTATTTGTATACAATTAATAATTGTCCACAATTGTCCAGGTAATTCTCCGCTTTCTACTTTATAAGGCATTAATGCACAATACAAGGTGCATTTTTAGATGGCCCGGCTGGATTTCTTTCGAACCAATGACGGTATCAAAGAATATGTGTTTAATATGTTTTCTTCTAGTTTCAATTGTTTACTTTTTTTAGGGAAAATTATAGAGGGTACCTCAGGCCCAGTTCAATTTGACAATATCAAAGGCGACCCTACACATACTGACACATCATGTTAAAAGACTTTTTACGCTGAAAACAATGGTGCAATCTGATTTTTAATTGGTCAAAAAATGACAAAAATTTGAAAAAAGTATTTCGTTTTATTTGTCGTTATTAATTCCAATAATTTACTTCTTCACTAACGTAAACATTAATTGTTTACATTCTGTTAATGTTTGTCAAACACGCATTATGAGAGTGGTCAGACATTAGATCAAACTTTTTCTAGATGTGTGGTGTTTAGTGACCGTTACTCAATGATTATTCGGAGATCGTGAGATGGCGGGCTGGTGTGACGTAGGTTTTCGAAAAACATTGTCTTTATCGTGCCAACGTTTCGATCTTTATTGAGATCATCTTCAGGGCCTGGGATTTACAAACATTGCTTAAATTTAGCAAATGCATGTAGGATGTGAAAAATGAATTTGTACAATGCAAGAAATTATAGATTAAAAAAAATGAATTTATAAAATTCTAGAAAATTTTAGATTAAAAAAATGAATTTATACAATGCTAGAAAATTTTAGATTAAGAAAAAATTATAATTATAATTTTATATTTATATTATTTTTTATTTATAAATTTATTTTTATTTTCTTGATCTAAAATTTTCTAGCATTGTACATTTTTTTTAATCTAAGATTTTATCGCATTGTATAAATTCATTTTATTATTTTTTTAATCAAAAATTTCTAGCATTGTATAAGTTCTTTTTCCATATTCTACATGTATCTTTAAAATTTAAACATCGTTTATAAATCCCTGGTCCTGAAGATGATCTCAATAAAGATCGAAACGTTGGGACGATAAAGAAAATGTTTTTCTAAAACCTACTTCACATCAGACCAAATCTCACGATCTCCAAATAATCTTTTTTCTAAATGTTAATGAAATTAAGTGAGACTTTTCTTGACAGAATAATCTAACAGATCTGGTACTGAATTACTATCTGTTGGCCATTATATTGGCTTACCTGATGAATGGTTGCAATCATTATGTCGATTGCCTTTCTTAATTCTTTCCCTTTTTTAGAAGTGAATCTCAGTCAACATGTTTTGCATTTAATTCCCCAACTACAATGTATCACTTTCCTAGATTGGTTAGAAATTTTGTGTAGTTATCAGATTTAAAGTTGTGTTTAAATTTTGCCAAATTTTTAATTTTTGCTTGAGTGATTCCATATAAATCATCGTTAGCTGAACCTATTTATTTAGAACGCAAAAATTATATGAAAAAATTTCTCATTTGTAGGCCTTTTATAAAGGTGGTTTAATAAATTTTAAATTTATAGTGTACATACTCCTAGAAAATATTTTCGTTTTATTATTCAGAATTGAAATTCTTGAAAATGGCACAGGATGAAGATTTGAATTTTTACTCTTTTATAAAAAGCCTATAAATAAGATTAATAAAATTGTCAAAACAAAATTGAAATGAAGAATAACAATTGTTTTTATTTTACGTAAAATTTGTTTCAAACAACGAATATCTACTTTATTTGCAGCTTAAAAAAATATTGTAGCCTACATTACTACGTTGCTCGTCGCTACCTTAAAATTTTATCTGGCAGATATCCCACATCATAGGTATAGTCAGTATAAGTCAGTATAATCCTGTATATTTCCGCCATATCTCGTTATTATTTCTTATTTAATAGCTTTTGTAATAGAGAACAACCAAAAATTTATGATAAAACTGTCGCGATCAATAGACACTTCAAGTGTAGAAAACATCTGACAACAAGTGTACTACCCCTGATGTTAATAAACAAGGAGAAACTACAGCAGAATTACCAACTCCCAGGCTGGTTTACGGTTCATTCGAGATTCCCATCCTTCTTTCGTGGGTGAGTCTAATGTCACGGGTATTCCCTGCCTTTATTATGTAAATTATCCTTGATCAAAGTAAAGAATTTTGGGTTTATTTTTGCAATGAGTTGGTTTTATTTTCTTCTTTTTTAATAAAATAATGTTTAAGTTACAATCTTATTATTCAATGTGTGGTGATTAGTGACCGTTAGTCAATGATTATTTGAAGATATATATATTTATTTATATTTATATATATTTCACATCCTACGTGTATTTGTAAAATTTAAACAATGTTTATAAATACCATGCTCTGAGGATGATCTCAATAAGAATCGAAACGTTGGCCCGATAAAGACAATGTTTTTCTAAAACCTGCGTCACACCAGACCACATCTCACGATCTCCGAATAATCTTATTATTCAATACTAAAGAAAGGGCCATTTTGAGTTTGGTTTTTCTTTTGGTCCAGGGTAACTCAATAAATTAATTTATGAGGATGCTCGCTGGGTGGTCACAGCATAATAAAAACCTATCAAGGATGATGACAATTAGATAAAAATATTCATGTTTTTTCATTTCATTGTACTTAAAACCAAAGGGTTTGTTTTTTTGAATGATGTTCTTGTTGGTTAGCTCTTTAAATTAAGTTTTGATAAAATGGATATATTTCTTGAAAGAGACGAAGGAACGCGTCTTTCATTTTAATTGCCAACTTTCCTGATCATGT